>NC_037671.1:64452504-64591166 GCF_003255815.1 Theropithecus gelada | reverse complement strand
TTTTTTTTTTTTTTTTTTTTTTTTTTTTTTTTTTTTTTTTTTGAAACAAGAGTCTTGCTGCATCACCTAAGCTGGAGTGCAATGGCATGATCTCGGCTCACTACAACCTCCGCCTCCCAGGTTCAAGTGATACTCTTGCCTCAGCCTCTCAAGTAGCTGAGATTACAGGAGTGTGTGCCATCATACCCTGCTACTTTATGTATTTTTAGTAGAGATGGCCTTTTGCCATGTTGACCAGGCTGGTCTTGAACTTCTGACGTCAAGTGAGCCCCTGTCTCAGCCTACCAAAATGTTGAGATTATAGGTAGGAGTCACCATGCCTGCCCTGAGTTATTAGATCTTTTTGACACCAATTTTGCTAATCTATAAATTGGAAAAAATAGTACCTACCTGGGAAGACTCAAACAACAATTAAAAAAATACCTAATCTAGGTTAGGGCAGGTGGATTCCACAATACACATCATATTATAAGCAGTTTGCTTATAAGACTGTGTGATAAAGCATATGCAGAAGCATGTAGATGGGAGATGAAGCAAGCAAAGAGAAGGTTACATTGTTAATCTTAGGTCCTAGATAGGTGAGTATTTAAGTCTGATTTCTATACTTTAGGAGTTCTGACAGACTTTCATCTTGTAAAAATATTCTGAATACATGCCACAATTCCATCTGTCTAACTCTCTTTTCTCTCTCTGTCTCTCTCTCTGTCTCTCTCTCTCTCTCTCTCTTTCTCTCACACACCACACACACAATGCATTAACATTAAGAAGTTAATAGTTTTAATTAATAATTTTCTCTGTTCTAAAACAGAATTATTTACATAATCTTTAAATAATAATTTATCCCTAGTAGATAAAAAACATATACCATTAGTGGGAAAAGAAGCAGGTGTGCTATTTTCGTACAGCTCTTTTAAGTAATGTCATGTATAATGTATTCTTATTGCAATAAGATAAAAGAAATAGTCTAGTTACTGTTTGTCAATTTTATTGCATGACTGTGAGAATGGAATTGGAATCTCTGTAGGTGAAACTTAAAAACAAATATATCCTTAAGGAATTAGTGAGAAAGTATCTCCTATTCACAAATTCTTCACAAATTAACACTCGCCTTAAAATGTTGTAAGTACAAAGAATGCTTTTGAAGTTCAGCTCAAAAAGAGCAAGAGGCAGATAGAGAATATTATGTGCATCATCAAACGTTGCACCATATTTACCAATGGAATAAGAAACCATTGAATGAAATAAATGCCTTGAGTAATACTATTTTAGAATTAAATAACAAGTTTCTAAATTAACAGCAACAACATACACACACACCTTGTTTTGATACATCTAAATGAATGAAAACTGACACACTCCAAGTCTTAATCACTGAAAATCTTTTAACAATAGAGATAAGGATTTTTGAGACAAAAACATACCAAAAATAAGGTCATAATCAAAGAATTTGAAGTAAGAATAACAATGGACTTTTACATCAAAAAAACTGGAAGAGATGAAGAAATACCTTTCCTACAGGAAAATGATCTTCAACCCAGCACTCAACCTTCAGTCAAAAAATATTAATCAAAAGTGTGAATCAAATGATATTTTTGAGATATTTGAAGTTTTAAAAATGTATATCACATTTCGCCTTGCTGAGAGACCTGTTGGAAAATGTTCTCCAGCAAAATGAGAGATTATAACAATAATATGTGTGGTCCAGGAGACAAGGATCCAACAGAGAAGTGAGGCAATAGTAATAGGCAGAATGATGCTTATAGGAGGTTTCAGAAGTACAGCTGGGTTACCATCTAGAAAGAAATCACTTCACATTGCAGCATTTCAAGGTGGGAGTCTACAGGGGGGAAACAAATAAGTAAGCAGAAAGGAATTACTTGCTGTATTTCACCGTATTGACAGGAGGTGTACATTCAAGTTTGAAAGCACTGAGAAAAATTATTAATTGGACATTATCAAATGAAAATTTTCTCTTCTTTAAGAGTTACTCATCAGAAAATGAAATTTTAATCCATAGATTGTTAGAAAATATTTGCAAATCATATGTATAGCATAGAGTTTTCATCTAGAATGTGAAAAGCACTCCAAGCACTCAATAACAAAAAAACAAAAAACCCAAATAACAGTAGGCAATATGTTTGAATAGTTATTTTGCCAAAGAAGATATAAAAGTGGCAAACAAGGGTTAAAAAGATGCTTGACAAAATTGATAATTAAATTAAACCACAATAAAATTTTTTTAGTTTAGCAAAAGTTAAAAAGACCACCCATAACAAGTATTGGAGATTATATAGAGTAACTGGAACCCTCAAAAACTACTGATGGAAATGTGTAATATAAACCATTTACGATGAAAAAATCTTAGAGAAAAGCTAGAATTCAACACCAACCGTCTTAAATTTTCTAGAATTCCACACCAACTATCTTAAATTCTCTAAGGAGAATCTGTTATGAGCTGTCAGCCTGTAGCTCCTGCAGAGGCTCTGCTTCCTTTCTGGCATTCTTCTCTCATCCAATCAATGAAAGGAAGATGTATTTGCTTTTTGTTTATAGTATGTTACTCCTCTTATGCTATGTTTATCTTCATCACCAATTTACTCATTGGATACCTCTGGGTCCTGAGTCATCTAACAAAATACATTTTGTGTAGATTTTTTTGGTCTTCTTAACAAAAGTATTTTAATGCACATATTTAACTAAAATTCTCTTCCCAGTGAATTTGTAATACACTACTGAGACCTCAATAAATGAGAAGCTTGCTATTCATCAAGGTAACTTCTTTTTTTTTTTCTTTCTTTTTTTTTTTTTTTAATTTTACTTTAAGTTCTTAAATGTATTGCTGAAGACCAAATGGGGATTAGTGTGAGGGAGAATCTCCCCCCGGGGCTACACTACAGTCTTAGGTAGGTCCCCACACTTTCAGGTAGGTAGGTCCCCACACTTTCAGAGACTTTTCCTCCAGGATTTTTCTCCAAGTTCTTACTGTAAAGATCTGAGAATGATTCTGTAGGATACAGGGAGTGGGGAGAGGAAGAATTAACCTTTTAAATGAACCCAAATCTTTTTTCTTTTTTTTTTTTTTTTTGAGACGGAGTCGCGCTCTGTTGCCCAGGCTGGAGTGCAGTGGTGTGATCTCGGCTCACTGCAAGCTCCGCCTCCCGGGTTCAGGCCATTCTCCTGCCTCAGCCTCCCTAGTAGCTGGGACTACAGGCGACCGCCACCACGCCTAGCTATTTTTTTTTTTTTTTTTTTTTGTATTTTTAGTAGAGACAGGTTTTCATTGTGTTAGCCAGGATGGTCTCGATCGCCTGATCTGGTTATCCAGCCGCCTGGCCTCCCAAAGTGCTCGGATTACAGGCGTGAGGCACCATGCCCGGCCAAACCCAGACCTTCTTTGTAACAAAGGCCTATTCTCCAGTGGGGAGAGTTTGGCCAGAGTCATGCCAGGATTGTGAGCAAGGGCATTTGTCATACTCCAGCCCCCTGTATATTTCCTATCTCAATTAAAATGGGAAATTCATATAAGAAGAAACATTTCTTAAGGCTACAGGCTAGAGACACAGACCCAATAAAAGACTGAGATTTAATTGGAGGATCATAGACCATAGATCATAAATTATATCATTTCCGTCTCTTATACATTACCATCAAACCCACAGAGTGTCAGTACTATAAAAGACAATAGTTGAAAGCTGCAAATCATAGACATTCTCTGTAGAGGAGTACTTAGGAAAGTCCAAAGCAAAAGGGACAACAAAACCAGACACTAAAGGAATTTGAAATCAAGTCTTAGACACCTTTAGGTACAGCAAACTCTAAATAAAGCCAAAGCCCAGCGACATTAACAGAGATCCTCACTTTAGAGGCCTATTCATATCAGTTCCTATTACCTGATACAGTATGCTTGAATTTCAACAAAAATTTGCAAGGCATACCTAAAGGAAAAGAATAATAAGCTGAAGAGACCAAGTAATCATCAGAACCAAATTCATACATCACAAGGATGTTGTAATTACCATCTAGATAATTTAAAATAACTGAAAAATATGTTAAGATATCTAATAAAAAAGGATGACAGAATGTAAGAACAAATGAGTAAAGTAAACAGGGAGATGGAGACTCTAAGAAAGAACTGAAATAAAATGCTAGAAATTAAAAAAAATAATAATAGAAATAAATGTCATTGATAAGTTCATTAGAGAATGGACATAGGTGGAACACTAAGGAAAGATCAGTAGGCTTGAAAATATATTAACAGAAATTTCCCAAACTAAAACTCAAAGAAGAAAAATAAAATAAAATAAAATCACAGCAGAATATCTAAGTACTGTGGGACAATTTCAAAAAGTGTAATATGTGTTATTATAATATTAGAAGGAGAAGAAAGGGAACAGAGTTGAAAAAATATTTGAAAAAATAATTGCTGAAAACTTTCCAAAATGAGTGACAGATGATTCTCATGTCCTGGAAGTTGAGAGAACACTAAGCAAAATAAATTATAAAGATAAAAACAAAACAAACAAACAAAAATTTCTCTAGGCATGTCATATGCAAACTGAAGAAAATGAAAGACAAAGCAAAAATCTTAAATAAAGCCAGAGGGATAAAAAACACTTTTTCTATACAGAAACAAGGGTCAGAATTACAGCCCACCTCTTATCAGAAACTATACAAATGAGAAGAGTACAATGATATACCTTTCAAGAGAAAAAAAAAAAAAAAAAACTAACCTAGAATTCTATACCTAGTAAAATGATACTTTAAAAGTGAAGAAGTAAAGACTTTCTCAGACTATCAAAATCTGAGAGATTTTAATGTAGGCAAACAGGTCATGCAAGCGATATTGAAAAAAAGGAGAGTGAAATAATATAGGCCAGAAACTCAGATCTACATGAGGAAAGGAAGACAACAGTCAGAGAAGGAATAAATAAAGGTAAAATAAAATGCCTTATTTTCCTTATTATTAACAGTTACAGAAATAACTTGAAAGTAACAATGATAACCATATATTGGGTGATTGTAGCGTATGGATAGGTGAAATATCAGTCATGTCAGAAAGATCAGGAGGGATAAATTAGGAATACTCTGCTACAAGGTACAGGTGCTACACATGAAGCAGGATACTGTTATTTAAAAATCAAATTACATTAGTTAAAAAAGGATATTGTGGCTGGATGTGATGGCTCATGCCTGTAATCCCAGCACTTTGTGAAGGCAAGGTAAGAGAATCACTTGAAGCCAGTAGTTCAATACCTGGGCAACATAGCAAGATTTTGTCTAAAAAAAGAAAAAAAAAAAAAATCATACTCTAGTCTGGTGACATGTGGTGGTAGACCCTGCTACTCCGGAGGCTGAGGCAGAGAATTGCTGGAGTCCAGGAGATGAAGGTTACAGTGAGCTATGACCAAGGCAGTGAACTTTAGCCTGGGCAACAGCAAGACAGAGCAAAGAAAGAAAGAAAGAAAGAAAGAAAGAAAGAAAGAAAGAAAGAAAGAAAGAAAGAAAGAAAGAGGAAGGAAGGAAGGAAGGAAGGAAGGAAGAAGAGAGAAAGAAAGAAAGTTGTAAACTTCAGGACAATCAATACAATCATTAAAAGACGTATAATTGATTCTCTAAGAGAGAAGATAAAAATAATCATGTAAAGTACCCAACTAAAACCAGAGCACATAGAAAAAGAGGAATATGGAAATCAATGAAATACAGTTAGGAAAAAAAAAAGTGCTTCTCAGATTGGAGAAAAACAAATAAGCAAACAAGACCCGCCTATAATCTATTTACAAGAAACACTTTAAATATAAAGACTCAGGTAGGTTAAAAGAGTTGCAAAAAGATATATTACGCTCCCACTAAGCAAAAGAAATCTTCAGTAGCTCAAGTAATTTCAGATAAAGCAGACTTCAGGGAATAAATTCCGCAAGCAGACATAACAATCCTAAATGTGCATGTACCTAGCAACATCATGCCAAAATATATTAGACAAGTGATAAAACAGAAAGGAATAAGAGAAAACCCACCATTATAGTTGGATACATTAAATACTCCTATTTGTAACTGATAAGCCAAGCAGGCAGAAACCTCATAAAGATATGATTGACCAATCAGCAGTATAAAACAGCTTGATATAATTGGCATTTATAGAATCCTCTACCCAACAGTAGGACGAATTCTTTTGAGACTGTGTGGAACATTTAACAAGACAGACCACATTCCAGACCATAAAACACACCTGAACACATGAAGACAAAATGAAATCATAAAACATATATCCCCATGCCACAGTGGAATAAAAGTAGAATTCAGTAAAATAATGATACTTGAAGAAATGTCAAATTATTTGAAATTTAACAGTGTACTTTTGAATAGCACATTGGTTAGAGAAGTCTGAAGAGAAACTTAAAAAAGTATTTTGAACTAAATGAAAATGAAGCTGTAACTGGTCAAACCATTTAGATCCAGAAAAAGCAGTGCACAGAGACAAATGTATAACATTAAATGCATATATTAGAAAATAAAATCTATAATCAATCACTTAAGCTTCCACTTTAAAGAGTTAGAGAAATAACAGTAACTTCAGTCAAACTAAGCAAAAGAAGAGAAATAATTAAAATTAGAACAGACCTCAGTAAGATTAAAAATAGAAAACCAATAAAGAAAATAAACAAAAACAAAAGTTATTATTTGGAAATATTAATAAAATTTATAAAGACTCTAGTCAGGCTAATCAAGGGAAAAAAGAGAGAGGGGACATAAGTTATTAATATAATAAATCAAACAGGAATTTCCATTATTGTTCCTATGGGCATTAAGAGAACATATAAAAGGATACTAAAAACAACTTTCTGTCTCAATATTTGAAAATGTTGATAAAATAGACCAATTTATTGAATAACACAAACTATCAATACTTGCGGACAAAAAGATCATCTCAATAGGCCTACATGTATTTAGGAAATTGAATGAATAACTAATGCTCTTCCATAAAATAAATCACCTCTCTCAGATTAATTCCCTGGTAAATTCTACCAACTATGAAAGAAAGAAATGATACCAATTCTTCATAACCCCTTCCAGTAAAATAGAAGCAGCTGGAACACTTCCTAAGTCATTTCTTGTGGCTAGCATTACCCTAATTCCAAAAGTAGACAAATATATTAAAATAAAGGAAAACTGCAGACTAATAATTCTCATGAACATAGACACAACATTCTCAACAAATATTTAAACTTGAATCTAACAATAAGTAAAAGGAATAATAAATAATGAAAAACAGTATTTATACCACAGTGCAGAGTTAGCTCTCCATTTTAAAATTTATTATTGTAATCTACCATATCAATTCTCTAAAGGAAAAGTATTTTATAATTATATAAACTGATACAGAAAAAAATATTTTACAAAATTTAACAACTAATCTGGATGAAAACTCTCAGAAAGCCAAAAAATAGAGAAGAAAAGCATCAATTTAGTAAAGAGTATCAGTAAAATCCTACAGTTATGCTAATTAGTGTAGAAAAATGGATATGTTCCTCCAAAGGTCTAGAACAGGGCAAGAGTGTCCTCTCATCACTCCTATTCAACAGTAGGAAATTCTCGCTAGCACAATTAGAAAACAAAAGCAAGAAAATGTATACAGACTAATAAGAAAGAGATAAAATGGTCTCTATTCCCAAATATTAAACAATGCCTTAAATAAGTCAGTATAGCATGTGTCCAGGATAAAATTTAATACTGTATACAAAAGTCAACTGCTTTCCCATGTAATAGCAATGAACAATTAATATTTAAATGAAAAATAATACCATTTGTAATAGTACCCAAAATAAATAAATAATTGGGTATATACCTATAAAATTATGTACCGACCTATACATGGAAAACTAAACTCAGATAAAAATCTAAATAAATATTATAAATAAATGGAAAGAGATTCCATGTTCATTAACTGGGAGCCTCAATATAATTAAGATTTCACTTCTTACCTGTGTGATCCATAGATTCAGTACAATCCCAATCAAAATTACATCAAGCTATTTTGCCAATATTGACACCCTGGTTATAGAGTTTTTATGCAAGGCAAAAGACTCGAATAAACCACCACGATACTGAAGAAAATAAGGTTGGAGAATACACTCTGCCTCATTTCAACATATAACCATTAAGCAACAATAATAAGGTAGCCTGATATCGACAAAAGAACAAGCATGTATATCAATGGAACAGAATAGAGAGTTCAAACATAGGACCACACAAATGTAATCGACTAATATGTGATGAACAATCAAATGCAGTTCAAAGCCAAAAGTATAGTCTTCTTATTAATTGGTTTTGGAAGAATTTGATATTCATATGAAAATAAAATGAACATAGGCATTGAATTTACAACTTATACTCTCCACAAAAATTAGATCAAAATTAATTACATACCTAGATGCAAAACACTTAACTACAAAATTTCTAGGAGAAAACATAATATAAATATAAAATAATATATAATATATAATAAATATAAACATTAAATATAAAATGTAGATGACCCTGGGCTTGGCAATACATTTTTTGATACAACACCGTAAGCATAATTCCATGACAGAAAATGGAAATTTGGACTTTATTAAAATTAAAATCTGCCTTGAAGTGACATTGTTTAAGATAATAAAAATAACTACTTGGAGAAATATTGGCAAAACACTTATCTGATAAAGGATTTTTATCCAAATGTAAAAGGATTCTTAAAACTCAATAATAATAATAAAACAAAGAACTAATTAAACGTGCATAAGATCTGAATAGACAATTCAACCCCCGAAATATATAGATGGTAAATAAGCATATAAAAATGTGTTCAGCATCATTTGTCATTAGAAATTTAAGCAAGCAACAATGAGATATCAGTAAATACCTATTTAAATGGCTAAAATCCAAAGAACTCACACTACTACCGCTGGCAAAGATGCAAAGTAATGATAACTCTTGATTAATTGCTGGTAAAAATTTTAAAAAATCATGGTACCACCACTTTGGAAGACAGTTTAATAGTTTCTTCCAAAACTAAGTATAGTTTATTACATTCCAAAGCATTCATATGACAATGGAGGCAGGGTTAAAAGGGTGATAGTGAAACTTGACAAATACTACCTCAAGACAGGTGATCAAGGTTAACATTAATGGTGACTACTTATATTCCATATGATGTGATGAAAATGACACTTCACTGCTTCACTTTTTAAAGAAGATTTTACTTCTGTGGTCTTTCTCCCCAATACGTACTACTTTTATACAACAATGGAAAAGAAATCAGATGAATCATAATTGCGGGGTGTTCCTCTACAAATACTTAACCAATAGTCCTAAAAAATGTCAAGGTCATCAAAACAAGGCAAGTAACAACCAGGAAGAACCTAAGAAGATATGACTACTATATGCAATGTAGTAGCCTGAATAGGATCCTAGAAAAGAAAAGGGGACATAATGTAAAAACTGAAAAAGTCTGAAGAAAGCATTGACATTAAGTAAAATTAATTAGTTAGTTAATATACTATTAACTCATTAATTATGACAAATGTATTATACTAATATGAAACATTAAAAAATCATAGAAACTGGACAATATGGTACACATGAGAACATTCAGCACCTAATAACTTTGTAAATTTAAAACTCTACTTTTTAAAAATATGCATTCAAAAGTTAATATAATAAAGATCCCTGTGCAGTATTTTCTGAGATGTAATTTTTCAACTTCTTTGAGTTAATACCAAAAGTATGATTTGTGTGAATTGAGTATGATTATTGGATCACATGGTAAGAGTATGTTTAGTTTTGTAAGACATCCTTATGCTCTTTATAGCAACTTTATTCATAATTGTCAAAACATGGAAGCAAAACATTTTTGTCTATAAGTCACATATAGCCTTTGACTTTGTACATGCTTAAGCTATCTGAATTTCAATGAAAGGTCAATGTTTAAACAAATAACCTTTTTTTTTTTTTTCATGAAAGCTAAAACATATAGACAATGGAAAAGAAGTTATACTTAATTTTTTAAAAAATCAATAATCTATAAGACCATATGTGGAGAAAGGAAAGGGAAGTACAAAATAAGGCATAATTTATTTAACATTTTATTTTATAAAACAAGCTCTGTTTTTTAAAAGCAAATATTGGTAAAGGTATGATGCTATTATCTCATCCATTTCTGTTTAATGATAGTATTTTCACCCTCTAGTTAATGGCAAAGTTGTCTAGATAATATTTTTAAAGGTAAGCTTAAAGTGTTTAAAAAAAATAACTAATTTCTTGCAGCATATTTTAATATGTCAAAAATAATCTATATGCTTTTTTATAATGTCACATATGGAAATATATTTTGATTAAAATTTAACCACAAACTAAAGAAAAGTTAATACAAAATTTATAATTGCAATTGAAATGATATCTTGAATGGTAAATCATTTATACTCCGTGAATCAGTGAGTTACTAAGCATCATTCATTCTTCACTCCAATTACAATATATTGATGTTTCTTTCCATTTCTTTACCACTTTTAATCCATATACTGTAGACCAACTGGATTATGGTAGCTATAATTTAGGTGTTTTTCTTAAATGTAGTTTTTCCTCATTAAAATGAAAATATTCTAGAAAAAAATTATCTCTGTTAAGAGATAAGAAATATGATCTTAAAAGAGTTGAATAATGAAACCTCGATGCAATCATTTAAATTCTCATTTTAATCATCTACAAAAGAGAAATAACTAACAATATCAGTATGCTGTGATGACTCAGATTGAGATGAGGCTGCATACATCTCCCTTCTCCCACAGACACACAAACGCACATGTATGCATGGACATTCACAGATATACTGATACTATTATCAATTATTTTCTATTCTAGATTACTTACAGAAAACCAATTTCACTTCACAGAAGACAAACTCTGTTTCTAATAAGTACTCTTTAATATAGCTATTTAAAATTTCTGAGGCCTACTCATAGAGCGTGTGAATCAAGAAGGAAAATATTTTAAAAAATAATGACATATTAAATTTAGTCTCTAAACATTTAAGCATGTTAAAAAGCATTATAAAATTATACATTTGTAAGTAGCTGAGTAATAAGCAAACAGAAAGTTCTGACCTTCCCCCCGCCCCAGGCGTCATCCACAATGCACTTCATTCCTTAGCTCATCTGTGACACTCACAGTCTTGTGGCTCTTTGTAACTCCTGACATCACTGACCCCTGCACATTCCCTACAATCACTTCATTCCTGACTGTTTATTCCATTTAGGATAATATAAACCTGGGAGACAGAAATAAGAGGGAACTGATGAAGGTACATTTCTGCCTATTATTTCTTCTTCAAAAAGGATACTATAATGTGAAGGCACTTGTAGAGTGGTGCTCAACCTAGAGATCTGAGTTTAAACACCGCTTTATGAAGAAGTTGATGTAGTAAATGAGATTTTAACTCTATTTTGGCAACTTGTTTACTTAATTCTCTTCTTCCACACACAATTTTTTCAAATATTTTTCTAAATTTGATTTTTCTCTCCCTTAATCCCACCATACCACTCAAATCTACCTGCTCTTATAGCATCAACTGACCAGTTACTGAGTTTACCACCATTATGATCATCAAATATACAAAACTCACTTCATAATTTATAAAAGTGCCAACTCTAAAAATTCTGAAAACCTTTCTCTTTGTCTTTCTTAACAAAATCCAACGATAATTTGAGATACCTTGCTTCACTTCTCTCTTGAATATTATTGTTCCTCAGGATTCTCAGTCGTCTTTTGCCTGAGCCACTTTGTTTAATGCTACGCCTTATTATGCCTTATTGGCAATCATGTTGTGAATATTCTTTCTCCTAAATTAGCTGTGTCCTTTGCCTCAGAAACCAAACTGGGTGTGCGCATTTGTGTATGAGATGGTAAATGTGACTGAGAACATGTGTTTTAGAGTCAGGTCAATCTACACACCACTGCTTATTGATTGTGTGAGCTTGGGCAAGTCCTTAGTCTTTCTGTGCTTCACTTTTCTCTTTTTATTTTTTTTATTTTTTACTCTTTTTATTTTTATTTCTTCAGACACTATGGTGACTTAAGTTTTCTCATTTTTAAAATGGGGCTGTGACTATTTACCTCACAGGATCATTGTCATAACCAAGACAGTGGACTAAAGAAGGATTGGTGTCTCCCACATAGTAGGTGCATAATCGATAAAGTCAGTCACTACTCCCTTCAAAAATAATGAATAAATCAGCTGTCTCTTCTCCATTACTCTATCTCAGTTTTATTTTAAAATTTACCATTTTTTCCCTTTTCTAGTCTCCTTGCTAAAATGTTCATCATTCATACTGCTGGTAGCTATATTAGCATTTCTGAAACACACATTTTCACTCCCCTCCTATAATTTTAGTCCAATCTGTGGTAGGTAAAATTTGTTGCTTACTTTCTAGAAAACAGGCATAAATTATGACAACTTTTGTATCTGTTAATTTTATCTCTTCTAATTTTCCTCATTGTATATGTTTTGAAAGTACAATGTATAATTCATACAAATAAAAAGCTGCTTATTGTGGAGGTCATAGTCCTTAAAGAAGTGAAACATGAAAAATATCAGGTATATAAAATCAACTACAAGCTTATTAAAGGCTTCCATAGTTTATAATATTGTCTGTTGAATGCAAATAAAAATAAATTACATCTGTCATCTCCAATATTTACTCAGCTATCTTTAATTGAATGTCTGTTATATGCCAACTATTATAAGGAGCATGTTCTATTCAAATTATTTTTTGGCTTATATAAAATTTATTTGTTTAAACCTATTTCCTTATTTTTTAAAAGATGTCATTTAAGATGACAGCTATTTGTGAAAGGAAGAAATATTGTTCATGTTTTCTTAACTACTGAATTTAAGTTGGGCTTTATTTGTTAGAGTAACCTAACTACAAAGGTACTATAAAAGTGATACAGTTCATATTCATCTGAAATTACACATATTTTCCTGTGAAACATTTTTCTGGTAATGTAACCTGTCAAGTGATGTTATGGTTGTAATTATGTGCAATGCTGTCAATGTCTCCATCATAGTTCTGGGTTTCTGGACTTCTTGGCTCAAGAATTTATAAGATATTAATGGTAATATCACCTGGGATAAAATTACTTCCTCATTTTAACTCTTAAATACATTATAATCAATATGTGTGTTTAGAATTGAGGAGAATACCATCTGGCTTGCCATTTTGACAGGGTTTGAAGAATGTCTTTATAAATGAAAAGCTGAGACACATAACATCATACCTTTTGGGTCAAAATTACATCACATTTTTCAAATTTATAATGTTTATATTGCTCTAGTTCCCAATAAAATCCAAAGCATTTTGTATTCAGCATGTATAGATATACAGTGACTTCACAAATGTTTTTCTGTTAATGTTTTTTTTTTCCTTTGCTGCTATTTTCATTTATTTAAATTTTTACCAGGCGGAAATGCAATGCATCAAGCCACTTTCTCTTTGAAAACATAAATGTACAATAATTAGAGACCCAGCGTGCTCTAAGAAGCATGGGATTAGCCCCACAATAATGCGAGCTCACATCTGCAGTCAGTCTAAAAATGTCACACAGGCCTAATTTTGCTTCAATGCAAATGTAATTTGTTTCCTCGCATTTACATGTGGAAATAAATTTGTTACTGTGTTTAACTCATTTGCTATTTAATCTTTAGTGTATCCTTTTCAACTAAGCTACTGGGAAAATAATACACCTGTGCAGGTTGCTACTACTGTAAATTTGTGATTTACAGGTACAAAAGTATTTCAGTATTGCCTAGTGATTTGTATCTTTCTCTAAAACTTCACTTTCTCTCTTGTGATTTCTGAACATTTCTGCTAGAAAATCACTCAGATAAACCTTAAATTGAGTGTATGCTTAGGTGAATCAGACTTCTCCCCTCTTCCTTGCAGTCTTATTGCTCCAACTGGTCTTCCTGGATTTTCTTCTCTTTCTTTAGGTCAATAGCCTTGGAGATGTAGTAATTCTACCATTTCAATATTTATGGACTCCCACCAGTGTTATATTTGTATTGCCTCTGTACTAATCAGTCTTCATTATTGTTTCACTACTTTAATGTTGTTGTCTCCTCCACAAGTGTCTCAATTCTTTTAATTGCACTCACCAATACGTTCCTCACCTTGAAACTAGACTAATACTATTAAATTATAATGAGTTCTCAATGTAGTTGACAGGTTTTTCAAAATTGTGACTTTAAGCAAAACGACACACAACACGTTGATCCTCAAATAACATCTTTTCCTCCTCTATCTTTTCATTATAACATTGAAGAGAGAACAAAATTGATTTGTCATATGTTGTTTTGCTTGAAGTCGCAGTTTCCAAGAACCTATGGACAAAGTTAAGTGAGGATTTATTTTATTTTTTTGTTAATCACCTATATGAAATCTTCAAGAGGCTTTTCATTGCTCTCAAACTGAGAATGGCTGCTACTTCTTGATATAATCTCTTCCTAAATCGAGTGCTTATCTTTAATTGTAATTCCTTTTCCCTCTTTGATAAGAAAGCTCCACTTCTCTTACATCCTTAAAGGCATCCAGTGTCACATTCGCCTCAAAATCTTTAGATAGATGCTCTCTCCTGGAACATTTTTCCTTTGGCAATTTTCCCAGGTGATTCAATTTCATCATTTTAGCCTAGATTTTGTTTCCTAGCTTGGATTAAATGTCCTTGCTACATGTCTCATAGACCATTAGACTACTTTGTTGATAGCAATTTGATGATGTTGCTTGTCTAATGATCTGTCTCCTTCATTGAGTTCTTAATTCTTTCCATTGATACCTTATTCCAACTGATTATTGATGAATCCTGGTACTGAGCATATTGCCTTGCACATAGATTGAGCTCAAATATACTTGTTGGAATTATTTTTTAAAACCTTTAGCAAGATTAATAATTTAAATCTATAAAATTAACAAGGTGATTAATATATTTGAAATTAACGTGATTATGTAGAACGTTTAATCATGTAGAAGTTGTATTTTATCTTTCTATATGCATATTTGTGTTATATGTCACATATGAATGTATATTTCATAGATTTCTAACATGTTGAACTGAAATTGCAGAGGTAATTTATAATTAAAATTTGATTTCTGCCTAATCTAGACTACCCATTAAGATATTAGACTTACCATAAAGATTTGATATGAATTAACAAATAAATTATATAATGGCATAACATAATTTAACAACATTTAATTGATCTTTATGGTACAGTAGAAAATGCCGACATTTTGAATCTGACAAACCTGAATTTTAATACAACATATACCACTTACCTGTTGGATGAAATTGTACAATAACAAAAATAAAAGTTACTATTTATTGAGTGACTCATATATGTTTACACAGTCATTCAATCTTCAATCTTACCTTGTTAATTAGCTGTACTTCTCCCCAGTGTACCTATTTGAAAGTGGAGATAATTAAATCTCAGGTTGCCTAAGGACATTAAATGAATGAATAACATAACTGACATCCAAAGAACACGTTTTTTTCACTGAACTTATTTGCTTTTCTTCTCAAAATTTGAGTTTTATTGCGAGGATTGCAGTTTATTTGTTAATCAAGTAGTAGAGTGATTTGTACAGAGAAAACTTTCAATAATTGGTAGTTACCTTTAAAGAAAATAGGTCAATATATTAAACTCAGAAATCCTTTATGTTTTCTTGCCCTCTGGAACAACAGAATTGATGGACTGACTCCTCCTTTCAGTTACTACCATTTTACTTATAATATTTTCATTACTGCTTTTTGACCTCTTTTTCCCTCTTTATCTGACACCTTCCACCATTCCTACAGAAGCTGATGAAGACTCATTCCAGGTTTAGTCATTTGCACAACAGAATTTTTTATATATATATATATGAGATCTCCCATCCTCTGGATAAAAGGAGCATGATTGTCACTATCAGGCATTTTAAGGCTTATTTTTATATAAAATATTACATTAAAAATATATTTAAATGATTTTTACTCTTCTATGATTTAAAGGTATTTTTTGAAAACTAATCAGAAGAGGAACGCTTAGATCCCAGGAAAATTGAAACCATCTGTAAACAAATCTTGGCTGTGCTGTGTTTCGATTAGATTGAAGCTTGGTGTAAGGAGAAAACACAAAAGACCGCAGTAAGTTGCTGACTAAATTATGTCATGAAACCAGAACTTTTCAAAATCAGGTGACTACATAAAGCTTGACCAGATCAACATATCTTGATCATGTTTTTCTTGGCCTTCTTTCCCAAAGAAGGTCCCTAGCTGTTGGTGACATCTTTGCAGTGTAGGCTCTTATTAAATCTACAGAAAGAGCTAGCATTTTCTATACTATTAAGTAATTTAGGGAAAACGTCACTAACAATGTATTTTTTTTCTGTTTAAAGGAATATTTACAACATTCAAATTCCTCCGTTTCTCCATCAAAGCACATTGTCATCAAAGCTACTTTAGGGACAGAAAAAAAGCCAATTCCATTTCCCAGGAATCCCTAACAACAACTTTGCTTGGAAATTTCCAGCAATACTTAAAACACCATTTTTGCAGCAATTCTTTACGATAAACTGTAAAATACAGTTGCCCGAAAATGACTGACAAATCAATCGTCATTCTGAGCCTCATGGTTTTTCACAGTTCTTTTATAAATGGAAAAACATGTAGACGGGAATTGGTGGAAGAATGGCATCCACAACCCTCATCACATGTGGTAAATTGGACACTAACAGAAAACATCTGCTTGGACTTCTACAGAGATTGCTGGGTTTTGGGTGTAAACACTAAAATAGATACTTCAGGCAATCAAGTTGTTCCCCAGATTTGCCCTTTGCAAATTCAATTAGGAGATATCCTTGTAATTTCTTCTGAACCATCTCTTCAATTTCCAGAAATAAATTTGATGAATGTTTCTGAAGCATCTTTCATTGGCTGTGTGCAAAATACCACAACGGAAGATCAGTTACTTTTTGGTTGCAGACTAAAAGGAATGCACACTGTTAATTCTAAGTGGCTGAGTGTTGGAACACATTATTTTATCACAGTTATGGCAAGTGGTCCATCACTTTGTCCACTGGGACTTCGACTAAATGTGACAGTGAAACAGCAGTTCTGCCAGCAATCTCTGAGTTCAGAATTTTGCTCTGGTCATGGTAAATGTCTTAGTGAAGCTTGGAGCAAGACATATAGCTGCCATTGCCAGCCTCCATTTTCTGGAAAATACTGCCAGGAACTTGATGCATGTTCTTTTAAACCATGTAAAAATGATGGCAGCTGCATTAATAAAAGAGGAAACTGGGATGAGCAAGGATATGAATGTGTCTGTCACCCACCATTTACAGGTAAGATTGTTTAAAATATATAATTTTATCAAAATAAACACAACGAATTTATAAATGGTTACTTAACAGAAATCAAACTGCATTTTAAAAATTTTAATAGATTCCTTAGATTTGGCTAAATATAGATTCCGGACATACACAAATCCTATCAGGGACCCTTCAAAATAAGCTTTTTGCTTAACTGAAAGAGGGCTCTTAGAAACATGTTTAATAGTGAAATATCTATATTTATATCTTTCCCAACATCCACTCTTAATGTCTCATACATTAAAACATAAGATTATCAGAATAATATAAAAGCTTTTAGTCACTGAATGAATTCCCAAGATTATGGTATTTAGATACGTGATAACTTGATAATGAAGTATGCATCTGAGTAGAGGAAGTTAAGGAACTATGGTTGAAGGGAAGTCATTGAAGTTGCTTGGCAGAATTGGAGAGGAACAGATAATTGTGAGCCAAGAGCAATGTTTTAAATGGATGTTGGTATGGCATCCAAACCTTGATTTATAGCTGATAGTGACAAGGATGAAAATAAGATGTTATAATTAATAACCGGTTGTGATAAACTCAATAAGAGGCAATAATCAGGAAAGGTTGTAAAAAGATGTTTGGTGAGTAATTAAGCCAGAGGAAAGACAATCTAAAAAAAATGTAAATGATGCTGCCTGAGGCTAAAGTGAGGTTTGAAGGGAATAAAACTTTCTCTACTTGAGAATATACTAGAGGAATCTGGGGTCATCGGAGGAAAGTGAGGAGAAACATTGAAAAAATGTAGGGAACATTTAAACCTTGGAAACTTGTGAAAGAATTTAGAGAGTTTGACAGACCTGGCGTGGAGAGTTACAAGTGAAATAAGACCACGATGATCTAACAAACAGAAGTATTTGACACGGCTAATAATAATAGTATAGGAAAAGAGCAGATTGGTATGTATTTTGGTCATAAGAGGAAGGAAGGTTAGAGCAGAGATATGTCTAGAACAGATCACCTGCAGGGATTTAACTGTAATTGTGTTAGGCAGGCTTTAGGGGGATTCCTTCTCCCATGTGCCTGAGGCTGACTCCATAGGAGCCAAAGGGGCTGTGTGGTAAGATGTAATGGGGGCCGACGGGGAGGCGGCGCACACTTGTAATCCCAGCATTTTGGGAGGCCGTGGTGGGCGGATCACTTGAGGTAAGGAGTTCAAGACCAGCCTGGCCAACATGGTGAAACTCCGTCTCTACAAAAATCCAAAAATTTGCTGGGCATAATGGCGGGTGCCCGGACGGGTGCCTGTAATCCCAGCTACTCGGGAGGCTGAGGCGGAAGAATCCCTTGAACCGGGAGGTGAAGTTTTTCGTTAGCTGAGATCGCGCCATTGCGCTCCAGCGTGGGCAATGAAGCAAGACTCCGTCTAAAAATAAAATAAAATAAAACAACAACAAAAAAAGATGTAATGGAAGACCTCACTAAGCCATTGTAGGCTGTAAAAGTCACCTAATCCAATCTTTCAAATACTCATTTTGAACTTGATAGCTCAGTACCAAGATCATTATAGAAATTAATACCAATGATAGCCACTGAATATATTGTCTCTATAACGTGGATCAAATTATCATTTGACTGTACTGGCATTGGTGATAGAAGGTGCAAGTTATACCTCTGATTTACGCTGGGGTATATCAGGTGATTAAAGTTAAGGCAGACTAGAGAAAATGTGAAAACACTCAAACTGCTGATTTAGAGTCAATGACAAAGCAATTTAATAGACACTATTTAAAGCATCCATTTTCACCCGTCCAAAGAGTTTTAAAGAATATTTGGTCAGAAAATTTCTACCGTGTGTCAGAATATTAATTTGCATGTATGCATTCATAGTTCATGGGATATTATTTTAGTGCTTTTATTATAACTGCATAGAATGGTTTGCTTCTTACTCAAGATTTCCTTCCTTCCTTCCTTCCTTCCTTCCTTCCTTCCTTCCTTCCTTCCTTCCTTCCTTCCTTCCTTCCTTCCTTCCTTCCTTCCTTCCTCCCTCCCTCCCGTCCTTCCTCTTTCTCTTTCTTTCTCTCTCTCTTTCTTTCTTACTTTCTTCTTTCTTTATTTCTTTTTTCAGCCATAGGTGCTTTAAATCATTAAACTTTGAACACTATAAAATATCTAAATAATGCTTACTTATTTTTGTAACATTAAGAATACTCCACTTGCCACTTTAATTATAAATAATTACTTCAATTTTAAAATCAAAGAAGATAATGAATTATGTAGAATTGTGAAAACAATTGAGAGTGCTCACTGCATTATTTTGTTAGAGCAGTCATAACAAAGTACCCTAGACTGGATGGCTTAACTTATTTTCTCACAGTAGTAGATGCCAAAAGTCAAAGATTGGCAGGCATGTTTTCTTCTGAGATCGATTTGATTTGGCCACAGACTGCTATCTTCTTCCTGTGTCTTTACATTGTCATTGCTCAGTATGTATCTGTGTGTAAATATTCTCCTCTTGAAAGCAGACCAGTCACGCTGGATTAGGATGCATCCTACTGACCTTATTTAACCTTAATTGTGTACTTCTCTAAATATATTGTCTTCAAATATAGATACTCTGTGATACTGAGGGTTAGGACTTCAACATATGAATGTGGTGGGGTTGGGTGGGCACAATTCAGCTCATAAAACTCACTAAGTTTTAATTAGGGCATGGCCTATTGAGCATTATACTGTTAATTTAGTTTTTATGTTTGGAAAACATTTTGAAACATGATTTTTATTTATATTTTCATTATTTATATTTTCATTACGTTTAGGGTTGCTTGGAGGCAAATGAAGAAAAAAGAGTTCTGCATTAGGCAGGGATGTCAGTATATAAGGAATTTCAAAGATATCAATGATAATGGCAAAAACTGCTCATAAATTAAATTAAGAGCTTAATTAAACTGAGAAAAAAAAAGCATATTGCCAAATTACATGCTGTTGTTTTGTAACATTTGTCCACTTGCTATGCTTGGGATTTCCAAAGCACATTCCTCTACTAAGGGTATTATAAGATGATTAAATATGCATAGAATGAGTACGTTATAGAAGGCTATGTTAACTGATGTAGTGGGACCACAATAGTATGTGTAAGTGAGATTTTGAAAATTTGCTATGGCAGCAAGTGCAAAGAAGTGTTGAATTTGCAAGTTTGTGCACATATTCTGAGAATCCAGGCAGCCATTTCTCCTTTTGAATTGTTCCCTTGGCTAGGGGGTAAGGCTGAGACACAATACACATTTGAATGTGTTACTTTGTAAATTATCATTGCAATACTAACAGTGTATGTTGAAAAACTGGTACTTTTATGTATTAATATTATCTACCATGAAAACACAATTAAAATTTTAAAATATTACATAAATAAAATAAAGCTCAGATACCACTAGCCAGAAAAAAATATTTGGATATTATAGTCTGGGGTCAGAAGATAAAAAACTTATGTAAAGTGCCAAAATTAATTTTTATTTCAATTTAAATGCATCATTGTAACATGGTTTCATAACTGAAATTGCATTTGTCAGAATTTGATATTTTCATTATTAAAGAATTGAGGGAAAACTGATGGTTATGATAGTGATATGCAATGTAAAAAAACTTTTTTTCATTGTTATAGGAAAGAATTGCTCAGAAATAATTGGCCAGTGTCAACCACATGTCTGTTTCCATGGAAACTGCAGGAATATTACTTCAAATAGTTTCATTTGTGAATGTGATGAACAATTTTCAGGTAAAAAATGCATGTATATACATACATATACACAAATAACTTTAATTTTGTCTATGTATTTCAAATTAAATGTGAAATATTTCATTTCTTTTTGAAAAATACAATTTGAGAAGTTATATATACTGAATACTTTTATGGTAAAGTTTAATAAATCAATTTGGCTAATACAATTAAATCATACTGCTGCTAAATGTTTTATAGCATAAGAAGAGTTTGACCAACAGTTCATATGCTTTTCACCATAAAATGACTTACATCTTTCTGCAAACTTGTATTTATGACCAATGAATTTGAAATTGTTCATGTCCTTATTTGGCACTTCTTGACCATGAAATTTTAGATTATGGACATTTTCACTGGACACATATTGAGGTTTCTGTTAATTTCTTAAAAAAAAGTCTGCTAAAGGAAGATATTATTAAATCTCTTTTTGATATACAATATGCAGATAAAATATATATATTTTTAAATTATACTTTAAGTTGTGGGTTACATGTGAAGAATGTGCAATTTTGTTACATAGGTATGCATGTGCCATGGTGGTTTGCTCACCCATCAACCCATCACCTATATTAGGTATTTCTCCTAATGCAATCCCTACCCTAACCCCTGACCCCCGACAGGCCCCAGTGTGTGATGTTCCCCTCCCTGTGTCCATGTGTTCTCATTGTTCACCTCTCACTTATGACTGAGAACATCCAGCATTTGGTTTTCTGATCTTGTGATAGTTTGCTGAGATTGATGGTTTCCAACTCCATCCATGTCCCTGCAAAGGACATGAAATCATCCTTTTTTTTTTTTTTTTTTTTTTTTTTTTTAATGGCTGCATAGCATTCCATGGTGTATATGTGCCACATTTTCTTAATCCAGTCTATCATTGATGGACATTTGGGTTGGTTCCAAGTCTTTGCTATTATGAACTGTGCTGCAATAAACATTCATGTGCATGTATCTTCATCGTAGGATGATTTATAATCCTGTGGGTATATGTTCAGTAATGGGATTGCTGGGTCAAATGGTATTTCTAGTTCTACATCCTTGAGGAATCACCACACTGTCTTCCACAATGGTTGAACTAATTTACACTCTCACAAACAGTGTAAAAGCATTCCTACTTTTCCACAACCTCTCTAGCATCTGTTGTTTCCTGACTTTTTAATGATCACCATTCTAAATGGCATAAGATGGTATCTCATTGTGGTTTTGATTTGCATTTATCTAATGACCAGTGATGATGAGCATGTTTTCGTATATCTGTTGGCTGCATAAATGTATTCTTTGGAGAAGTGTCTATTCATATCCTTTGCCCATTTCTTGTTGGGGTTGCTTGCTTTTTTCTTGTAAATTTGTAAGTTATTTATAGGTTTTGGATATTAGCCCTTTGTCAGATGGATAGATTGCAAAATTTTTCTCCCTTTCTGTAGGTTGCCTGTTCACTCTGATGACAATTTCTTTTGCTGTGCAGAAGCTCTTTAGTTTAGTTAGATTCCATTTGTCAATTTTGGCTTTTGTTGCCATTGCTTTTGGTGTTTTAGACGTGAGGTATTTGCCTGTGCCTATGCCTGAATGGTATTCTTCTAGGTTTTTGCTCAGGTTTTCTTCTAGGATTTTTATGATCTTAGGTCTTATGTTTAAGTCTTTGATCCATCTTCAGTTGATTTTTGTGTAAGCCGCGAGGATGGGGTCAGTTTCAGTTTTCAGCATATGGCTGGCCAGTTTTCCCAACACCATTTATAAAATAGGGAATCTTTTCCCCATTGCTTTTTTGTGTCATGTTTGTTGAAGATCAGATGGTGATAGATGTGCGGTGTTATTTCTGAGGTCTCCGTTCTGTTCCATTGGTCTATATATCTGTCTTGGTACTAGTGCCATGCTGTTCTGGTTACTGGAGCCTTGTAGTAAAATTTGAAGTTAGGTAGCTTGATGCCTCCCGCTTTGTTCTTCTTGCCCAGGATTGTCCTGGCTATGTGGGCTCTTTTTTGGTTCTATATGAAGTTTATAGTAGATTTTTCTAATTCTGTGAAGAAAGTCAGTGGTAGCTTGATGGGGATAACACTGAATCTATACTTTGGGCAGTAAGGCCATTTTCACGATATTGGTTCTTCCGATCCATGAGCATGGAATGGTTTTTCATTTGTTTGTATCCTCTCTTATTTCATTGAGCAGTGGTTTATAGTTCTCCTTGAAGAGTTCCTTCACAAAATGAAGGCAGAAATAAAGATGTCCTTTGAAACCAGTAAGAACAAAGACACAGCATACCAGCATCGCTGGGACACATTTAAAGCAGTGTATGGAGGGAAATTTATAGCAGTAAATGGCCACAAGAGAAAGCAGGAAAGATCTAAAATTGACACCCTAACATCACAATTAAAAGACCTAGAGAAGCAAGAGCAAACACGTTCAAAAGCTAGCAGAAGACAAGAAATAACTAAAATCAGAGCAGAACTGAAGGAGATAGAGACACAAAAAACCCTTCAAAAAATCAGTGAATGCAGGAGCTGTTTTTATGAAAAGATCAAGAAAATTGATAGACCGCTAACCAGACTACTAAAGAAGAAAAGAGAGAAGAATTAAATAGATGAAATAAAACAGGATAAAGGGGATGTCACCACCGATCTCACAGAAATGCAAACTACTATCAGAGAATACTATAAACATCTCCATGCAAATAAACTGGAAAATATAGAAGAAATGGATAAATTCCTGGACACATGCACTCTCCCAAGACTAAACCAGGAAGAAGTTGAATCTCTGAATAGACCAATAACAGGTTCTGAAGTTGAGGCAATAATTAACAGTCTACCAACCAAAAAAAGTCCAGGACCCAATGGATTCACAGCCGAATTCTACCAGAGATACAAAGAGGAGCTGGTACCACTCCTTCTGAAATTATTCCAATCAATAGAAAAAGAGGGAGTCCTCCCTAACTCATTTTATGAGGCCAGCATCATCCTGATACCAAAGTCTGACAGAGACACAACAAAAAAAAAGAGAATTTTAGGTCAGTATCCCTGATGAACATTAATGTGAAAATCTTCAATAAAATATTGGCAAAGCGAACATCAGAAAGCTTATCTACCACAATCAAGTCAGCTTCATACCTAAGATGCAAGGCTGGTTCAACATACGCAAATCAATAAACATAATCCATCACATAAACAGAACCAACGACAAAAAACACATGATTATTTCAATAGATGCAGAAAAGGCCTTTGACAAAATTCAACAGCCTTTCATGCTAAAAACTCTCAATAATCTGGGTATCGATGGAACATATCTCAAAAAATAAAAGCTATTTATGACAAACCCACAGCCAATATCATACTGAATGGGCAAAAACTGGAAGCATTCCCTTTGAAAACTGGCACAAGACAGGGATGTCCTCTCTCACCACTCCTATTCAACATAGTGTTGGAAGTCCTGGCCAGGGCAGTCAGGCAAGAAAAAGAAATAAAGGATATTCAAACAGGAATAAAGGAAGTCAAATTGTCTCAGTTTGCAGATGACATGATTGTATATTTAGAAAACTCCATCAACTCAGCCCAAAATCTCCTAAGCTGATAAGCAACTTCAGCAAAGTCTCAGGAATCAAAATCAATTTGCAAAAATCATGAGCATTCCTATACACCAATAACAGACAAACAGATAGCCAAATCATGAGTGAACTCTCATTCACATTGGCTACTAAGAGAATAAAATATCTAGGAATCCAACTTACAAGGGATGTGAAGGACCTCCTCAAGGATGAAATATTTTTATAGGAGTTCTGTATTTTACTTATTCAAAATCAGTTTGTTAGATAACATTTTCCAAGATAATCATGAAGTAAATGCTTTCTATTTATTATTCTTTAGAATGTTTGTCTAAATTTAGATGCTGCAAAGTTGTCAACCCTCTCAATTTATTTCCATTATGCTCTAGTATGTAAGTTTATCCTTGAAATTTAGGAGCCCTCCTCAAATGCTTCCCACAAATTCACCTATTCCAAAGCACTGTTATAATATTTAAAATCTTGTATACTTTTGAAATCTTATTAAGTTTGCTAAGTGTCTTTCTTGAATCATGGAGAAATAAACTTCAGTGTTTTATTTAAAAAGTGCAACTTACTGTATTGTTCAAAAAGTGATTTCTTTGGTACTTAAATTATTTTAACAGTTTAATTAAATTTTTGAAACTGACTTGAGCAAGATGCAGCTAAATGTAGAGCATTCTGTTACTAAAATGTCAAAGCTTCTGTGCACCCTTAGATTCATTTTCAAAGTCATTCTTTGGAGACTTAAACATTTCTAAAATTTGAATATTGATGAAAAGAAGCAAGAAAAGAGCACATTATGGCATGTTACACTTTTTTCAATAGTAGTTTTGTCACAACAAATTAGTTCTGTTACTCTGTGAGTATTTAAAATTATTTGTGAATTTTGCAATTACAGTTTTTATTTTAGTTGTGTGAATATCATGACCAATTTGTAACAAAATATGAACTATGTGTGAACTACAATACATTTCCTATATTTTCTGCTCCACATTTTTCTATATTTGATCAAAACAATGTATTATGCCACATACTTAACAAAATGTGTATTTAAAATTTCACCACAGGAACCAATAACTTTAGTTTTGAATATGTTTTGCAGAATTCACAAATTCCCAATAGCACTACCAATGCTGTCAGATGTCTTGCCTTTGACAGAATAAACTTGCAAAACTTTATTTTAATTTAATGAATTGAAGGGAAAAAGCAAACCATTATTGGAATTAACTGATTATCAATTTGAAGTTTCTGATTTTATTAATATAGCTCTCATTTAAAAAAAAAAATATTTATTTATTTTTTTGAGACAGAGTCTCACTGTTTCACCCAGGTTGGAGTGCAGTGGTGAATCTCGGCTCACTGCAACCTCCGCCTCCCAAGCTCCAGTGCGTCTCCTGCCTTAGTAGCTGGAATTATAGGCACATGCCACCACAGCCGGCTAATTTTGTATTTTTAGTAGTGACAGGATTTCGCCATGTTGGCCAGGCTGGTCTCGAACTTTTGGCCTCAAGTTATCCACTTGCCTTGGCCTCCCAAAGTGGTGGAATTACAGGATGAGCCACCACGCCCAGCTCAAGCTGGCATTTTTTAACTGTAAATGAAATTGTCTACTAGCTGAGCTGATAGTTTGACAACTATCACTTCACTTTTTGCATGCACACAGGAACTTGCATTAAAAAATGAGAAAAATAATTTTGGGACAGTCATTTGATCTAAATGAAAAGACATGATTCACAGAGTGATCTGTAAGAAGACCTTCTGCTTATGCACCTAAATCATCATCAGAAGACAATCTTCTAAAATACTTACTAACATTTTAAAAAGTAGATGCTTATGATTGCTCAACTAATGTATGCATTCTTGTTTCTGTACAGTCAGTAATGTCA
Source organism: Theropithecus gelada (assembly GCF_003255815.1). Classification (NCBI taxonomy): domain Eukaryota; kingdom Metazoa; phylum Chordata; class Mammalia; order Primates; family Cercopithecidae; genus Theropithecus; species Theropithecus gelada. The sequence continues at coordinate 64,564,589 of NC_037671.1, read as the reverse complement.
CTAATATCTTACAGTGGATCATTAATAGTGGCACAATTTAGGGGCAACTACATGTTCGTCATCAATTTTCTAGGGAAACAAATTTGAAACTTAATTTTATTAATTGTAGAATAAGAAATGTTCATCAGTGCATAGTAAAATATGTAAATAGTTGTAGATTTATACCAAGGGCTGCCAAATTTTTCTGTAAAGGGTTAGATAGTAAATATTTTAGACTTCTTGAGCCATATGGTCTCTATCACAATGATTCAACTCTGCTATTGAAGCATGAAAGCAGCCACAGACAAACATAACTGTGTGAATTTCACTATATCAATAAAACTTTGTTTACAAAAGTAGGTGGAAGGTCTTATTCATCTTACAGCTATAGTTACCACTGTTTTGTACCATACAATAATTGACCAAACTTCTATAGCAAGAAAATACAGGCAATTATCTATAAACCCTATGAAAAAACTAGCAGCCTCAATTTTCCTCTCATATATAACATAGACATAACTCATAATTTCCTGTGGTTCCTACTGACCAAGCTCACTGGCAGCCTGGAAGCATTGTGCTGGAAGAGTAGCATTATTAGTAACCTTCTCAGTATACCAACTGAAATAAGGAGGAATTACCTACTTTTGTCTGCTTGGGTCTTCAGAGTCCTACAAGCTGTCCTTGATTGATTGATACAATAAAATTTTCATCTGGAAAGCATTGCAAAAGAGAGGTGGGATATCACTGGTTATATTACCATATTATCCTCATGTGAAATATAATTTTCTGCTTTTGTATAACTCTATATCTCACACTCCTGGAAAAGAAGATGGCAGAATATAAAATACCAAATGGTGATTTATGAAACCCATCCCTATTTGTTTTAGTGCAACCATAAATAATAGTATTTGTTTAAAACATCCAGGACAAATGGCATTTTAATATTTGGAGAGAACTGAAATACTTCAGCAATATGCTGTCTTCTACCCCATGAGCATAAACTGGTGCTATCCTGAGCAAACTAGAATGATTACCCTGTGAAGGTTTGGTAACTATAGTAGGGTTTTTTTTGTTTGTTTGTTTTTGTTTTTTTGCAATATTTTGAGATCTACAGCCTGTGCCAAAAGTGTATAGGAAGCATCACATTTAAAAGATGTATAAAATATGTCTATATCTATCCATCAGTTATGGCTTAACTGTGCCCCCATCTTGAATTCCCACGTGTTGTGGGAGGGACCTGGTAGGAAGTAATTGAGTCATGGGGGCACGTCTTTCCCGTGCTATTCTCATGATAGTGAATAAGTCTCATGAGATCTGATGGTTTTAAAAAAAAATGAGTTCCCCTGCGCAAGCTCTCCGTCTTTGCTTGCTGTCATCCATGTAAGATGTGACTTGCTCCTCCTTGCCTTCCTCCAGGATTGTGAGGCTTCCACAGCCACAGGGAACTGTAGGTCCATTAAACCTCTTTCTTTTGCACATTGCCCATTCTCAGTTATGTCTTCATCAGCAGCATGAAAACGAACTAATACACCATCTATCTCTATATTTCATACATATTTTCTTATATTTTATTATTGGTTTCTTAAAAACTCTTCAGAAACCAATATATGTATATTTTTCCACCATGATCAACTGTGCATATTAATATATATTACTGGATATATGAATCTGGATTCATAATCAACATTATGTTCCAATGAGTCATCATAAAACTACAGAAAATTAATATTTTTAATGCCTTATCAACCAGTGATTATTATAAAATTAGCCTTTATGTCAAGTTCTCATTTCTCTTGAATTTCATTCCAAACAGAATTTTGGAATTCATATCATTTGGAATATTATAGTTGTCATACCTAAAGCAGTTTAATAACCCACATATAATGCATCCAGACTGCAAATAAGTATGGTATAGAGTATGCCAATCCTATTTCAAAACTAAAGAGCCATTAGAAAACCAAATTCTTGATTTTTCAGATATCTCAAATATTGTGAAATAGAGTATAAATAAGAATCATTAGCCATAAGGTCAAACTTCAATTTCAAACATTATAAAAGTAAAATTAAGAATTAAAATCTAATAGAAAACCACATGAAAATGTATTCTTAATTGTAATCCCAAATTTGAAACATTACACGAGATTTATGCATCCATTAGAAAGTGATTTATTCAAATTTTATAACTATAAGATTTATTGCTAAATTTTTAAATGTGTATTTTTGATCGATGCAAGGACATGTCAAAATTATTATGCTATACATTATTAGATAATGACACATTTTCAGATGTGAATTTGATGTAGAAACAGGTGATTGTCAGAAAATAAATTGTTTTTAGTTTGACTAAATTAAAGCTACCATAAACAAATTTAGTTTCAAGATAGGAACGTTTATTTGTAAGGATGTTGGGATGTTTGAACCCAAGATGAGTGATGTTAAAAAGGTTTTGCAATGGCATTCAGTGATGGTAACTTCAGCTACCATTTTGGGCATATAACAAGAGATCCAATCTGACTAGTAGATAATAGTGTAAGACATTCAGTTAGCAGTTTAAATCAGAGGGTAGACAGAATATTTTCCAATGTAAAGTACATATTTCTCCATTTGCATAATCCTCACCAGTGGGTAGAATTTATGAAGAATAGAATTTTGTTCATTGAAAGAAAAGCAGGCAGGAGCTAAATCAGATATAACTTTCTTCATTATTAATAATTGAACTTTAATCCTATTTTGAAATTCAATTCTGATAGAGGTTGGAAAATTAATCTCTGTCAATTTAACCCTATCTCTAACATAACCCCCTGCCATGTAGAGAATTGAACTAGTCCTTGCTCTCGTAAGTGGAATTTTAAAAAATGATGGAGTTACATGAGCTGATAAGCACACATGTATAGTCAGTATTAAGGCTTAGTATTTATAAAATTTGGAATGATAATTTATGGCAAATGTTTAACACATTTAATAATGTGAATAATTTTTTAGGCATTGAATTGGTAGGAGTTTATATAAGTTTGTTCTGGGTTGCTATTAGTTTTACATTGTCAAACTGTATTTTGTAGCATTTTTCTTCTTGATTCTCTAGTCACTATGATAATTACTAGCATTGATGGTGACTGTTCTTTCCAAACACAGCATAATCCACAATAACACAACATTTAAAAGCAGAGGCTCTGTATCGATTACTAACATGAACAATTTCCTTTGCTACCATATTCCATCCAGATAAAGAACTAAATCTTCCTCTGAACCTTCCAATTAATTTCTTCCATTGTGATGAATCCTCCATAGATTTATTGGCAAAACATTATTTCCAAGTGTTCTCCACCCTACTATAAATTGTCTCAAAATAGTTTATGTGTCTACCAACAAGGTAGTGCATACTATGAACTTAATAAATAGTAATTACTGATAATTATGAGATCTCAAGATGCTAATGAAACTTTATTGCTTGTATTGAGAAATGAAAGTGTAAATTGATTATAAAATGAAAAGACTTGAATGCTCAATAAAGCATATAATTTAGCTAAAGTTATTAAACAGATATACATATCTGCCAATTTGAATTACTTTTTATTGTTCAATGTATAGAACACTTATTTTTTCCTTTTGACTTTTTTTGGTTGACACTTAATAATTACATTTATAGGATACAGAGTGATATTTTGATATATCTATACAATATGTAAGGATCAAATCAGAGTAATTAACATATCCATCACTTCAAACATTTATCATTTCTTTGTGTTGTGAACATTCAGAATACTCCCTTCTAGCTTTTTGAAAATATATAGTAAATTACAGTTAACCACATTCACCTTACAGTGTTGTAGAACACCATGAATCATTCCTTCTATCTAGATAATTTTGTATCCATTAACCAAACTGTCCCCATCCTCCTTTTCCCTACCCTTCCCAGCATCTAATACTCACAATTTTACACACTACTTCCATGAGCTCAAATTTTATTTAGTTCTCCCATATGAGTGAGAACACATAGTATTTCTCTTTCTGAGCCTGACTTATTTCGCTTAATATAATATCCTACAGGTTTATCCATGTTGCCAGGAATGACAGGATTCCATTCTTTTTATGACTGAATAGTATACCATTGTGTATATAGACCACATTTTCTTTATCCAAGCATCTCTCGACGGACATCTAGGTTGATTCCATATATTGACTATTATGAATAATGCTATAATAAATATGGGGGCTCAGCTATCCCTTTGGTATACTAATTTCACGTCCTTTGGTTATTTTTAACTACTATTTAATATGCACCTTTCTTTTTCAGAAAGTCCATAAAGTAGTAAATAAAATAGTTAATCTCTTCTCTATTTTACCATTTGAGGAAATGGCAATTTGGAATTATTTGAAGAATATATATTGAGAAATATAATTTGGAATTATTTGAGTCCAATGATTTGATCTTAAATGAATATAATATTTTGCTTCTCTGGTTTATTCATGAAAATGTCAATGAAATATTTAATAATGTGGTATTATCTGTGTATATTTATATAAGGCCCATAATATCCTGTAGTCATTGAAAGCCAATATGGCTCACTCACTCTGCCATTTGTAAGTTATCTTTTTATTAGTGATATGTAGAAAAGCTGTATACGTCCTGGATAGAAGTCACTTGTCATGTATGCATACCATACAAATAATTTTTTTCTGACTCTGACTTACCTTTTAATTAATTAATTAATTAATTAATTAGAGATGGAGTCTTGCTGTGTCACCAGGCTGGAGTGCAGTGGCATGATCTCAGCTCACTTCAACCTGTGCCTCCTGCTTTCAAGCGATTCTCCTGCCTCAGCCTCCCAAGTAGCTGGGACTACAGGCATGTGCCACCACGCCCAACTAATTATTTTTTTTTGTATTTTTAGTAGAGACAGGATTTCACCATGCTGGCTAGGATGATCTCAATCTCCTGACCTCGTGATCCACCCGCCTTGGGCTCCCCAAGTGCTAGGATTACAGGCGGGAGCCACCACCGCATTCAGCCTACTTAATTTTTTTTTTTCCATGTACTTTGATGAGCAAAAGTTTTCAATGTTAATAAAATAAATTTATCATTTAAAAACACATTTTGTATATTTTGTGTCTTCTTTAGGAAACATTTGCATGTTCCAGAATCCCAAAGAATTTCTCCAATGTGTTCTTCTAGAAGACTTATAGTTTTAGCCCTCTGTTTAGGTTTATAATCTACTCAGTTAATTTTTGCATTTCATAGAAGGTTGGTTTGACTTTTTAATGTATGGAAATACAGTTCAGCACCATGTGGCACTTTTCTTTTACCCATAGATTTGCTTGGCATCTTATCATAAATAAATTAAACATATATGTGTGCATGTCTAGTTCTGTAATCTCTATTCTCTTCTATTGGTCTATTTTTCTTTCCTTAGCCAATACTACTGTTTCTTGATTAGTGTGTATTTATATCAAAACTTTAGGTTCTATAAAACAAATCCTCCAGTTTCTTAGTCTTTATTGAGATTGTTCTGACTATTCTAGATCCTTTGCATATACATATAAGTCTTAGAAACCACTTGTCAATTTATTTTAAAACTTCTACCAGAATTTTAATTCAACCTCTTTGATATTTGCCAAATATATGCCAAGGAGTTATTTGCCAAAATGTCTCTTTCCTTTCTTTCTACAGTTACATGTATGGTAGACTCAGAATTCTCCTACTGGTCATTGAGGCTCTGTTCATTTTAGTTCAGCCATTTGTGGTCCTCTCGCTGTTCTTCTGATTAGGTGATTTCTTTGGATAAATGTTTGAGTTTACTCATGCATTCTATTTTTGCCTGGTTTTGTTCATTCTTAAAGGACTTTGTGCAGATTTCTGTGTGTTTTTATACAGAATTTTTGTAGTCTTCAGTGACAGAGTTCATCTGAAAAAAAGCTACACCACCAACAGAATAGCAAATTTCAATGTGGCTTTCTCTCTCTCTTTTTCTTTTTAATTTTCAGAACTTTTCTGTGTTTTCAATGAAACAAGCAACTCTTCAGTGATTCTAAACAGGGCCCTTTCAAGTAGAAACAGTAATTTGGGACATTTAACTAAAATCAATTATGTATAATTAGTCATAAAGATCAATTTCTTGTAAAGTGGTCCTGACTTCACTATAATTTGGTAATTGTTTAAAAATGAAATTCACTAATATAAATGAGGAAACCAGTAAATGGAGCACTGTCAAGAGGGTGAATTTAAGGGGAAAGGGAATTGAGTAGCATTTTTCATGTGTTTTTCTTAAGACTAAATGAACCAATTCATGTAAAATACTTGGTGAGCATTTAATTAACTTTAGTTTTTGCTACTTTTGTTATTGTTTGGCATAACAACTTCTCATTCAATTTTTTTTCCACCATTTTGTGAATACAGTCAAATCCGGTATCCTTTTTATGGCATTCAGGTGTTTATGTAAGTTATGTCTATCTACTTTTATAAACATTTTTCTATATTTTCTTAACCAATCATTTGCTCTAATCAACTAGTCTTAGTGATTGTATCATGAACAAGCCATATATACTCATATTTTCTCTGCTGTCACTCATGTCTTATATCTTCTCTAGAATAAAATCTCTCTTCTCCTTCACTTCTGCAAATATCCACTTCCTTTACTCCTCCTACTGATTTGCAAAGTTCTTGACAGCAAAGCCTGTGATCGATTCAAATTTACAGCCCTGTTTTATAGCACATATAAGGTATTGAATAAATGTTTGATAATGAGGGAGTACAAGATTTGGGGATGTTCTTAATCTTAAAAGAAGTTCAAAGTATTATCATTCTCTTCTGACAGACATATTTGAAAATAAGTATGACATAATTTTTTAGTCTGAAATCACAGAGTTATATTTGAGTATTGTACATTCTTATTGCCATGTGTAGAACAAAAAGAATCACAGCTTTCTCTCCATGTTTTATTAACACAGAGAAAAAAAGATTGAAAAATACATCATTTCTCAAAAGTGAAATGTATGATTTGCTACAAATGGCCATATGGAAAATGTGATACCTGCTTATTTTTGACTCAGAGTGTATTTAATTTTTATACTAACTGAAAATTACATGATTGCTTTCTTTGTTTTAAAAGTGAAAAAAATGTAATAACTGCTTTTAGTCTTGTAGTATTGAATGCATCAATTGGCTCCCCTTGTAGAATGTTGAATTGGCTATCACTGGTGACAGATGTTCTATACATCGCAGTAATACTGCTTATATAATTGTGATAATTTTCCACTTCTAATTTGTCATTTTTAGTGATTTAAAAATCACTTCATGACTGCCTGAAAAATGACTGACGTTTTTCCTATATTAAGTAATTTCTGCTGGTAAAGTGCAAGTCTTTTAATGAGTTCTTGAATTCTGTTGAAGTCTGCATATTTTCATTCTTTGTTCAGCTAAACAGGTGTGACAATTTATAGAACTCCATGTAGAAACATCTCTCTAATTACTCCATCTTGGGACTTAGAAATGTGTTTTATGGGGAAATGCCATAAGCTTATTTTTTAGATACAGGAACATTTCTGAACATATGGCTTCAACTTTTATTTAGTACAAAAACTTGAAAATGAAAATCTAGAAAGTTAAATTTATAAGGCATTTTACCTTTTCTCTGTGGGTAACCTTATTATTGTATCTTGTCTGTGATACTCAGTGATATTACAGTTTCAGAAGCTGGCTATAAAAGCACAATACCATAATTATTAAAGTGTCATCATCTTTTCAATAGATATCATACTGCATTTCTTAGAATGTTGATTTGATTCGCGTGAATAAAAATTCTAAATTTTTACAACCTACTTCATCATGTCCAGGCTTACCTTAATAACCCAATCAAATTCTTATTGTATAGGTTTAAAAGCAATTTTACGTTGGGCACTGTGGCTCATGCCTGTAATCCCAGCACTTTGGGAGACCAAGGCAGGTGGATCACAAGGTCAAGAGATCGAGACCATTCTGGCCAACATGGTGAAACCCCGTCTCCACTAAAAATATAAAAATTAGCTGGCCTGGTGGCACGTGCCTGTGGTCCCAGCTACTCGGGAGACTGAGGCAGGAGAATCACTTGATCCTGGGAGGTGGAGTTTGCAGTGAGTCGAGATCGCAACACTGCACTTTAGCCTGGTGACAGAGTGAGACTTTGTCTCAAAAAAATTAATTAATTAATTAATTAAATTAAAAAAAGCAATTTTAGAAATGACTTGTAAGAAATGAACGTTTCCTGATTCAAGATAAAGATTTGGAAATGATTAATACATTTTGAACTCAAATGTATGCCACAGTTCAGGGGAATTTTCCATCAAGCTTAAAAGCAAATTTAAAAATAATCTGAGATAGTTAATTAAATTAAGATGTACACATAAATATCTTAATGAGCAATCAATTTTGTAAATTTGGGGAAAAATGTAATTTATTTTTCTGTCTTTGATGCATTAGATTTTGTTTGATTGGTATTTGTTAGTCTATCTCTGGTAGACCAACTCTGATGGCAGGGTATACTTGAAATAACTTTTATGGAACATCTTTAACAGAGTTTATTCTGTTTGATAAAACAAATATCATGCATCATGGCAGATGAAGCCACCATTTGTTGTTTAGGACCCAAGGTTTCACTTCAGGAGCAGGGTCGCTAAAAACTGGTTTCTCTAATTCAATCCTGCCTTTTTTTGGCAAGTCACTTTTTTTTTTTTTTTAAATAAGAGAGTAATCCTCATATCTTCTCCCTGACAAAATTTTGTTTAAATAATTGCTCTTAAGAGGTGTTATACTTGTATAATGAAGAATATCATTGAGATAGTGAGAAATACAGAACGAACATCACTCTTGGCTTACTGGAATCATGTAATTGGTTCTGTAATATTCCTTATTTATTATTTTCTGAGTCTAAGATTTTAAAAATGGAATAAATTTAATTACTCCATGAAGAGAAAGCTGGGAAAAGTGCTATGTCTCTCTCTCTCTCTCTCTCTGTCTTTATCTCACTCTCTCTCTTTCTCTCTCTCTCTCTCTCTGTGTGTGTGTGTGTGTGTGTGTGTGTGTGTGTGTGTGTCTGTCAGGGGGTATAAAAATTAATAAAATGAGTATATACTTTAGGTAAGGTAAACAACGTATATCAGATGATTTTTATTTCAGTTAATTTAAAATAGTTATTGACTAATGACTTTCTGATTCAATCTCAGATGTTAATTTTAAAATGGTGCCTTCTTATACTTTTCAGAATATTTTCATAGAAAAGTAATTATCTGGCTACTTATCATTAACTAAATATAAAATTATTTTCAAATAGATATCCTTGACCGCACAGAATTTCATTAGTATAGCATTATGTGTAAATTTATCCTATAATTTTGAATTTTCAGTTTGTTTTAAAATTTTAAAATATTGTTAATAAACTCATTGTTCCACTGGGTATATATAAAGACCAATGCTAGAAAGATTCAATAAAACTATTATTGAATAAATGAAAAGCAGTGGTTCTTTTATCTCACCTAATATAGTTTGTTTTTATGAACCCAAACCAAGAACTACTTGTATATTTTTAGTGTTTTGAACTCTGTACAATGTTTTCATACAAAGATGGCGTTCAATGATTTTAACTATGAGAAAATAAATACAATAAGCATTAAGTACTCTCTCTATATATGTGTGTGTGTGTGTGTGTGTGTGTGTGTGTGTGTATGTGTAGACAGTTGGACTAGGAGGTGGTTACTTTTCCCAAAAGAGACACTATAATTTTCTTAGTAAATTTATTTTGAATGCTGATAAAACACTTTTGTCTGAAAAAATCTGACTTTTATCAAGAGCTGAAATTCTGGGATTTTAGTCTATATTGCAAGCATATTGTTTCTCTATTCCTTTGATCTATGTTCTTCTTATCCTCAGCCAAAATGCAAGTCTCTCTGGTTTTGACATTCTCAGCAGCTCTCATTTCTTTCTTAACTTTTCCTCCTCTGTTGTTCACGTCCAGTTCCTTCAGCACTTTTAGTTCTTAGTGCTCTTTCATCTTCACTACTCAAAAGTTTTTACTGGTCATCTATTTCTGTGTAATCAACTAACCCTAAATTAAGTGGTTTAAATCAATGACAACCTTTATTTTCATAAATCAGCAATTTTATTTTGATTTTGCTCTGATCATTGTCATCAGGGTGGGTATTGCAAAGACTGGGTACTAGAATTATCTAAAGATTGTTTCCTCACAAATCTGGAAATTGATGCCAGCCATTGGCTTAGATGTTAGCTGATGCCATCTGTTAGAAGACTTACGTACCGACTTTCTACATGGCATTGGCTTCCTTCGACATGGTACTAAATTCCACAATAAGCTTCAATAGAAACAGTGAGATGTATTAACTCTTATGACTTATCTTCAGAAATCATGCACTGTCGTTCTCTGTATATTATATTTTCTGAGGATTTTATAGAAGCCCGTTTAGGATAAAGGGGTGGAGAAAGGTCTGGAAGATCAATTTTGGTTGGAAATTTTGCTGAAGCAATTTTTGATAGTCTACTACACGGCACATTCTTTTTTCCTCTTTCTGCAGCTTGCTATAGAATGATAGAAAGTTATGAATTCTACCATGTACCATTCCCCATAGGGGTCATTATTACTTCCTCTAAGTTAACAATTGCATTTATTAAACTATTGCTTTAGACATGTTATTCAAAATCTGCTCCTTCTTTGAGCTCCATGTCACCTTGTATCAGCTTTGCTACTGCTTTTAGCTTTGTCTTTTACTGTCTTCTTAGTTTCTCCTCATTAATTGATGGATACACCTACTTGATAGCCTTTCTTTTCAAATACAAAGCTTGTCGTCAGCATTTTAAAATCTTACTTCAAAATTTTTGATCTCCTAAACTGCAAGGAAAATCACAACCACTTTAATGTAACAGCTCATCCACAAAAATGCCAAGAACCCCATCATTACTCTAAAAAACACTAGGCCTTGGGCTTTGTTATCCTTCCTTCTCTCACTTTCTGAATCATTCTACATTTCCTTTTTTCTTTTTTTTCTTGAGACACAAATCCCATAACCAACAGTGTTGTTTTTCTGGGAAAATATTTCATTTTAAGTTCAAGGACTTCAATGTCACCCCGTACCTGCTGTTTATTAATCTTGTCCAAAACATTTAACTTTTCTGAAGCTAATTTTTTTCATGTGCAGTAGTTGGGTAAAAAACAAGAGCATTATTCTGAAGTTTAGTTAGATCTTGTATCTAAAATATAAATATTGTGCTTAGCCTCTAGATAGTACCAAATTATTAATTATTGTTTTTCTCTTGCATGTTCGTACTTTCATAACTAACCAAAATCCAGGTGTCACAGTTACTGACCACGGTTGGTGGAAATCCCAACATTTTTTAAAGTTTTAAAAATACAATGACCTATAATCTCAGAACTACTGCCAATACAGTATTTCCATCTTTTCTTAGGTATTGGTACAGTAACCTCTTTAATTGTCTATTACTTCTTTTTCAAATTCTGCAAGATTTTTGGGTTTGTTTGCTTTTTGTTTAATTTATCTTTCCTAGTTTTCCTTACTCCATCCTCATCAAGGAGATAGTTTTTATCTCCTACACAGAAATGACATATCAACTTTATTATTTATCAATTTATTCTTAACCATACAGTTGCTTACCTTTCTTCTCTAGTTTCATTTGCTTGAATCTGTCTACATACAGTAATAACATTCTGACCTGAATTTCTCTCCTTACCGATAGCCTTATGTAATATATTCACATGAATTTAGCACCATTGGATTCATTATTTGCTATATATTTTTTAATGTCTAAGAACCAAGGACTTAATTCCATTAGATTACTTGATAGAAGTAGACTACCTATGAGGGTAAATTGTTTCATTTCATTAAACCAGTGCCATTGCTTATGAAAGCATAACCTAGGGACCTTAGGAATTTGGACCCAGGGAAAATTATTTAGATTTTTAGCACACAAGAGAGGATATACCAAATAAGAGCACATTATTTAAAAAAAAAAAAAAAAAAAAAGCCTGTAAATCTTAGGAGAGAAACAATTTTATAAAATCAATATTTACAAGAACGAACCTAGGAATTAGGTAAGAAAAATAGTGAGTTTTAAATAAAATATACCTAAATATATAAACCAGTTAATGAGATGGAGTGATGGCTCTCAAATACAGAAATATAAATTGTTTAGTGTTTGACTTCCCCTCATTTGAACTTTATCTCATCGGTAAATTTTTCCTGTCAATAAAATCACATTTTTGTACAAATAAGACACTTTATATTTCTGTTTATGTGCTATATGACTGAATCCTATATTCTAGTGAATTCCAAATAATTTGTAAGTCATAATGAAGAGTTGTTCAAGAAATTCAAAGCATGTTATTCAAAAGCTCATCAAATTTGTAACTGCTTACATTAAAAAAATTTTAAGTTAAATTTGTTCCACAAACTTTTCCATAAGAATATGTATCTGACATTTTAATGATAGTGTAAATATGGAAAATATAATTCATAAAATAATTATAAAACATCTCCCGTTTTGTTATCATCCTAACATACTACCTTCCAAGAGAAAACATAAATCTCCCAAACATATCCATATTCTTCCATGATGGTTATGTTTACTAGACATAAATGGCATTCAGACTTACAAAATATTTTGTTTTAATTATATTTCATCTTCAACATTGGTACACACTTCTTTATATTCATCTTCCAACTCTATGATTTTGTTTTTGAGAAATAATTAAACAAGTACATATTCCAGTGTATCACATGATCCCCTTCAAAGTTCATGGAAACTGACAATATGATGTTAGTTTATGTCCAAAATATATGTACTGTTTATTCAGGCACTGAGTAATGTGAATTAAAGCAAGATGAACAAATGCAATCATGTTCATATAGACTATATATAGAAGAGTTTAACAGCATAAGACATAGCATAATCTAACCAAATTTCTTCTCCCATTTAGGTTCTATATTTAGTTTTTAAATATGTCTCATTTAAAGCTATAATGCCATGAACATGTTATTTAATATAGTTTAACATGACAATACCATCTTATCTTAAGGTTAAAATATCTTTAATATTTTATTAGAAATAGAATTGTAATGGTAATTTACATAATCACATGATTTGTATTGTGACCAAGAATACAAATCATTATGATTCATAGAAGGGAAAAAATTAGTCAACTAGTATTTTCCATAGCATTTATTTTACAGTAAGGAATATTTTTCTTTCTAATGGCTCTGGATACAGAGGTAATGAGATCATATTCTGAATTTTCAATTATGTCAACATAAATTACAATGATATCAGAATAGGAGTTAGTGAAAAGCTGGTTGTGATATGCTAAGCAATTTGTCCACGATCTGAAAATCACTGGTTTTACTCTCTTGTACTAGTACAATGTACAATCCCAGCATTCATTGTCATTTATCTTTATGTTATTAGTTGATTTTATAAACTTGTTTTTGTTTTTGTTTATTTGTTTGTTTCTTTGTTTTCGTTTTTGAAACAGGGTCTCACTTTGTTGCCCAGGCTAGAGTGCAGTGGCATGATCTCAACTCACGGCAGCCTCAACCTCCTGGGCTCAAGTAATCCTCCTACTTCAACCACTGAGTAGCTGGGACCACAGGCACAATTTTTTGTTTTTTTTTTTTGTAAAGATGAGGTCTCACTATGTTGCCCAGGCTGGTGTTTCTGTAAACATTCTATGCCATCCTTTATTTTGTTTTTGTTTTTGTTTATTTGTTTGTTTGTTTTTTGAGATGGAGTCGTGCTCTGTCACCTAGGCTGAAGTGCAGTGGCACCATCTCAGCTCACCGCAACCTCTGCCTCCTGGGTTCAAGTGATTCTCCTGCTTCGGCCTCCAAAGTAGTTGGAATTACAGGTGTGTGCCACCACGCCCAGCTAATTTTTGTATTGTTAGTAGAGACAGGGTTTCACTATATTGAACAGGCTGGCCTGAAACTCCTGACCTGATGATCTGCCCTCCTCACCTCCCAAGCCATCCTTTTTTTTATAGCTTCACCTTTGATTTTCGAACTAAACAGTATATCCACATCCATCTTCTTAAGTGGATTTGGCATGTAGGTAACAACTTCTTTTCCTGGTATCACACTTAACAACTTACAAGTTAATGTAGATGACATGTCAAATTCCAGAGATTTACAGTTAGCTCTCTTTGATTATAGTACTAACATATAAACATCAGTTTTATATCAGTTTGGTTACTGAAAATTTACAAATTATTTTCATGTCTTTGGACTGGCTAACACAGTACTAGCTGTATGTAATAATTTAAAGTTTAAATGTGATATCTATTATATAGCATGTTTAGTGACAATATATTGTATTCTTGATTAATGAATATTGCTTTTAATGCAAAAATATTAGAATGTATACTTAGATTGGTCAGGCTATATCAAGGACATCTAGCTTCATAAATTTTAAAACCAATCTAATATATTAAATTAAAATTGAAATTAATTAAAAATAATAACAAGTTATATTTATTGAGTACTTGCTACATGTTAGGCAATGTGTTCATTGTATTTTATGCACTATTTACATTTACTCTTCAGAATGATACCAAATAGTATTTGCCACCTTACTTACCATTGCACCCATTAATTAGAGAAAAGAAAGCTCAGAAGACTCTCAAGAGTTTTAAAATTTCTAAAGTCTATACCTTATTAGTGGTTAAAAAAAAAAAAAAAAAAGGTTTTTAAACATTAATGACATCAGCAGATTTTTCTCCTTCATTCTCAGTCAGAGACAGTATTTTGATTGCTGGCATATACTCTTCTCTTGCTTGCTATCGGTTCTTTAAAGTAAGCACATTTTAAGGAAGATGGTATTACCATAAAGTCTTCTAGAAACATCCTTTTCCTGAGAAAGTATTATTTTGTATCTAATCTCTAATATACACAATTTTAAAAAGCCATACATAAAATTTAAAATGCCATGTGGAGGAAGCTTGTGCATTTTTCTTTGATGTGATTTTAAGTCACAGTGCAATCTGGCAATTGCTATACTTAGGCTAAAGCTAGGGACTTAAAATCTTTGGAAATTTACTTACATCATTTCCTCAACAGATGCTTGGCAGAATAGATGCCTATGTATAGCTGAGGAAGAAAGTTTTTTGAGGATAGTGAGAGATTTGTTGAAGTTTGAATTCCTCTGGCTTTTTGTGACTTAAAAAAAAAAAAAAAAAAAAAAGAACTGAATGGTATTCACCAGTATTAATGGCAAAATGTCCCCTTTTCTTGAAAAATATAAATTTTAAAGAAAATTAAAGAAATAAAAAATACAGAGAAGAATAATTTTAAAAGAAAAACAACATTTGATTTTCATGAAGTTCATGTGACTCATAGATGTGAAGGTGTATATATTTTCTTTCATACTTTGAGTTTTGATCTTATTTTTAGATTCACTGACTTAAAATATTTGATAAAAGAATATATGAAAATATTATGTCCTTGAAATTTTTAATGGAAAAGAAATACATATCTATGTATATTTACTAGATTGAAAATTCAATCTAGTAATTTTTTATGAAGATTTTTAATGAAGATTCAAAAGTATAACTGAAAGAATTTCACTGAAATATTGTTTTTTGAAAACTCTCTCTGTTTGAAGTACTCATGACATTATATGTCAAAAAAATTGGTTGTTACTTCTTCCAATTTAATGCTTAACAAAGTTTATGAACTCATAAAATTTGATGTATTACATAAAGTCACTAGAATTGGCAAATAAAAATGGGAAAAATCCAGTTAAATATGAATTTCAGAAAAGGAATGGATATATTATTATATCTCATATCTTGAAAGGGAAATATTTATACTAGAAAATATTATTCTATCAGAAATTCAAATTTAATAGTGTATGATATATATTATCTGCCAACCCTAGAAGCGAAATTGAACTTTGATTTTATTTCTTCTTTGCTTCAGAGAAAATTTAATTAGATCAAAGAAGTAAAGAAAAGTATTTAAGTAGAGAGCGCATAAAATGTTAAAAAGAGTGAGATATTCCTGATACCATATCTCATAGACTCTTAAAGTTTTAACATCTGCAAAGGACATTAAAGATATCCTTCACAGAAATGAATGAGACATTTCTTTGGAAGAGAATAGAGTTTCAGTTTTGGTTTGTTTTTCTTGAAATGTAATAATCACCAGAACTGAAATTGCTCTCTCAGAATTCTTCTATTGGGCTTCCATAGAACTTATACTACTTTGCAATCATAGGTATATCAAGGTATATGTTTTTTATTTGTGATTTCCTTAATAGGTAACCTTTGTGCGAATTAACCAAAGGCACTCAAATACTTAAAAGGACTCTGGAATACAGAAGGGTCATAATGAAAAAGGAGGTTATATTCAGCTCCTGACATGCAAAATAGGGCCATGCATCAAAAATAAATAAATAAATAAATAGATAGATAGATAAATAAATAAGTTTAAAAGACTGGCTATTACGTTGTAAGTCCATCCTGAAGCACTCAGGTCATAGACTTCTCCCTCACTGTCCATAATATTCTTTAACTAAATCTAATGTAGCTAATCTAGCTTAGTGGGAATAATAGCAAAGTCCTGGAGGAATTAAGAATCAAATTTCCCCTATTCCTGCCCCAAAAAGCGTGAGAAGAAGGCTTTGAAAACAGAAAATAGCAAAAAGAAGTTAGATAAGTGTCACTGTCTCTTCTTCTAGCTTTGGCTCTGAGTAGGAAGAAGCATCAGAACATTTCTTGCCATGATTCCCTATTTAAGGTTCTGGAAACAGAGCGTTTTGTTACTTTCCCTTTAAGGACAACGTGTCATAGGAATGCTCAGGAGGTTAATTTTCCTGAGCTGCCCTTAGTTCTTCTCTGGTATAAACCCAAGAGAGAAACCACTGAGAGTCTGACTGGAGACTCTGGGGAAAGGAGCAAACAGGGCATTGGAGTTCCCATAGTCAGCGATGTGACTTCTTTATTTTCAAGAGTAATGTTTACATGATAGTAATTAATCCTTTCTAGCTTGGAGACATTTTAGGTATATCTCTCAATATATTATCTTTGTCTGTGGCTTTTATTTATTTTTTTTCAAAAGAAGAGCTATAATCAAAATCTATACATTCTTCTTAATATAATTGTGTCATGGATTTTGATTCTGTCTGAACAATTACCCCACACTATTATTTTCTAGTGTTAATCTATATTTGTGGCTCTTTTTCACTTATGTATTTTTAAGTAATGTTGTTAAGCATTATTAAATATGAGTTTAATTTGGTTTAAATTAATAGGATAATTTGGAGAGGACAGTATACTGTTAATTCATGAAATCTCATAAAGTGACATGTCTCTTCACTTATTCAGATTTTTAAATCTTCATTATGATAGTTTCTGTCATATGGGTCTTGTATGAATGAGTGTGTGTGTGTGTGTGTGTGTGTGTGTTTAAATAGTCATGTGTATCAGATAGTTTTGTCATTCTAGGGAATAACATATTATTTCTGATTTTTTTTTTTTTATAACTGTTAGTCTTTTGGTAAGGAAATGGCATTGAATGTTGGGCATCAATCTTGTATTCTGCAACCTTGTGGAACTCTTGTATTCATTCAGTATTTTACCTATTCGTTCTATGCATTTACTTGCTAGATAATCCAGTTTCTCTGCATATGGTTAGAATAACTAATCTTCCAATTTTTAAATTTTGTTATATAAGTGAGGCAAAAAGGCCTCTGTGTTTTGGCTCCTACATTGATATTTCTTCATTACAGGATGATATCTGTTAGCTCAAATGCCAACTGGTACCACACTAAAATTTATATATATATATATATATATATATATATATATAATTATTTAAAAAATAGTCCAGACAAGAAGATTTTTAGCTATTAGATTGGTGCAAAAGTAATTGTGCTTTTGGCCTTTACTTTCAATGGCAAAAACCTCAATTACTTTTGTACCAACCTAATATTTAGAGCCTGCCTACTTTATATAACCTGTCAAACTACATATAGCATCTGCTGGGCATTGATGAGCTAGAGCTTTGTAGTGATAAAGCCTAAGCTGCTACTGCCCTTAAGAGCTCTCTGACCCAGAAACTTTTGATGGTGCTGCTTAGTTATCACTTGGACAACTAAGTCTCTCTCTGATTCCCTTTAACCTCAGGAGTTTCCTTGTGTTCCTTCTCTTCTGGATGGTGGCCTCCTCACAATTAGTGTCTGAAGGTCTTAAGTTAGAGAGACGTCACCTCTCATGCAACCTTGTCCAAGTGCCACTCAATGAATTTCTGTGTGTTGTTGTCTTTTTTGATCACATCGTTTTTACTTGATCAATCCTCGAATCTTTCCAATCTCCACATATCTCTTATTTCCATTTTGTTTTTCTTTTTGATTTGACCAAGACCTCTAGGACAGTAGTAAATAGTTGTACCAGTGAGAATTTTAACAATGTTCCTCATATTAAAGGGAATTAATTTAATCTTTTCCATTTCATATGAAATATACATTGTCCAACATACTCTCCTATGGTTTTGTTTGTAACTATCCTAAATGAATTTGTTTCTACTAAATGGTACATATTATATTTTATTTTGAGGATTTATTTCTTTCAACTCATTTGCTTAATGTCGTATTTTATATTCTAGGTCTAAGTGTCAACAATGAAATATCTTTTTTTTTTTTTTTTTTTTTTTTTTTTTACTGAATCCCTTAATAAAAACGTTATATACAAAATTATTCAATAAAATATTATCTTATATTTACTGCTTCCATTACCTCAATACCTTTCCTAGTTCCAATCCTTAGTTTTGGTAGTATTTTTTGAAATCATATATACATTATAATATAATGATCCAGAACAATTATTAAAATTTGTTACACTATTATACATTTTATATTGCTGAGGGCAATGCAATTTCTAAATTGTTTTGCTAATTCTCTGTCCCATTAACATTTCTTTCTCAAAATTGTAGAATTTTTTTCTCTTATTGATTGATTGATTGATTGATTAATTGATTGATACAGGGTCTTACTCTGTCATCCAGACCGTAGGGCAGTGGCACAATCACTGCTCACTGCAGCCTCAATTTCTCAGCTTCAAGGGATCCTCCCACCTCAGCCTCATGAGTAGTTGGGACCAGCCAACACGCCCAGCTAATTTAAAAAAAATTTGTAGAGATGGTGTCTCGTGATGTTGCCCAGGCTGGTTGTGAACTCCTGGGCTCAAGTGATCCTCCTGCCTCAGCCACCCAAAGTGCTGCAATTACAAGAGTGGGAGTAAGTGATCATGCCTGGCCCGATTTTGTTCTGATATTAGAAAGTTCCTCCAATTTGTATTTTAAAAATATATTTATTTATTTCAGTGTTAATTATGCTTTTCTCTGATTCTGATATAAATTTAATTCCAATTTTTTTTTGTTTATAAATTCTAACTTATGTTACCCTTCTCCTTTTCCATTTCATTCTATTATCTATCTTTTTTTGTTTGGTTAGTTGGTGTTTGTTTGTTTGTGGCAGAGCCCCACTCTGTCACCCAGGCTGGAATACAGTGGCACAGTAATGGCTCACTGTCACCTGGAACCCCTGGACTGAAGTGATTTTCCCACCTCAGGTTCTGAAGTAGCTAGCACGGCAGGTGTACAAACCCCCCCCTGGTTAAAAAAAAAAAAAAAAAAAAAAAAATTGAGGGGAGATGAGGCCCCATTATGTTGCTCAGGCTGTTCTCAAACTCCTGACCTCATGTGATCCTCCCTCTTCAGCCTCCCAAAGTGCTAGAATTACAGACGTGAATCACCACAACTGGTTTCTGCCGTCTTTTTATGTCATTTTTTTTTTCCTCTTGGTGTTCTTCTCTTTTCATTTTATAGGAATTGTGTGTTCTTGAATATGGCAAAAGTTTTTTCTTACTAATGTAGTATACTATAAATTATATTTTATTTTGGTATTCAGGACAATGATTCTATTCTCTGTTTTTGTAGAATTTATCTATAAATATTGCTATTTGTTTTTTCAACATTACTTAAAGAAGTGAAAGCTACCCCAATTCAGAAATTTTTAGTAATTAGGTCATGTGGATCCCTTTAATCCTCATCTCTATTCATTGAGTATGGCAAAATAAATGTCTCAGTCCCACACGTGGAACACAAGGTAAGTTTCCAATCTAGTCAATGGTTCTTGTTGAACATCTACAGATTCTCTAGTCTACTACAGTGGATTCTGCTTCTATGCTCTGAATCAATGGAAGCATGAAAAACTAAAGTTTCCACACTCTCTCCTGTGTGCTCACTTGGAGTATTGTATGGAGTTGCTGTTTCAGAATAGATGCAAAATGAATGGGGAGAGATGGTTTAGAGGAGATAGGGCTCCAATTTATTAAAAGGCGGCATGCAACTTGGGTTTTTATTTAAGGGGGCAGATATTGGAAGACGGATGATGAAACTTTGTACTTTCTTTTAGATGATGAGAAGACAAAATATTTGTATGTTGATTACATTAACTTTGATGTTGGTAGAGATTCAACTTTGGCATTTAGTTGTGTTACAAACTTTAATCTTACTTTCAGTTTTCACAGATATATTTGACATACTTTGGGAGATATTTTATCATGCACTAAAACTCAGACATGCTTCAAGCCAGACAGTATAATTTGCTATTCTGTAGTTAGCAAAATTTAACTACCTTCATGGTACAGCCAAAATAAATATTAGACATATCTACCCCCTGTAGTTGTATATCTAATCTTACAAACTATATCCAAAAAGTCTTCTTTGCTTCTTATCTCCTGTATCTCCTGTGATCTTGGTTGTATGTACGAAATAGCAATTAAAATATATGAATGTATATACTTTTGAATGATCTCTGCATTAACTGGGGACTGAGTAATTGTGTAAGATTAGATTACATGACAATTTACATCCATTTATCAGAATCCAATAGATAGAAGAAAATTGAAAACATAACTGAAATTTGAAAAAAGAAAATAGGTAGATTTTTGTTTAGGATAAAGATAAAAGAACCAAGTCATGCATTTTTATGAAATTAAATATATTAAAAATAGATAGTATCACAATATATTAAAATTATATACCATCACAATTGACCCATTTATGCCTAGTGTTCCATTATTGGGGCATTAAGCATGTGGGAGTCATTTATATCCTACTGCTCAAGATCATCACCAAGGTCTGATTGCAAAAATTCAAAAAATTGCAATCTCAGGCATAAATGGGTTAAGAGGGAACTTGAAGTATACCTCAGTGTTTATGACTGAGTGGTCATTTACATAATTATATTTTATTTTAAACTCAGGGCTTATTTTTCTGACAAATATTTTAAGGAGACAAGCTATACTTTTTAAAATAAACACATCAAGCAATATTTGATCATGAATTATTATTTTTATATGCATACAGAAAATAGTTCTTACACAAATTAATTTATAAATTATTCTTCATCATTGAACAAATATGTATTGATCACCTTCTATATGTCAGGCACTGTATTAGGTACTTGGAAAACATAAATAATTATATGTTAACATATGATAGGTTAATAAAAATAGAAAACAGTAAAACAGTGTGAGAAAGTCAGCAAATGCTAAGTGAATAAGTTTACCAATTTTATACCAATTGTTTACAAGGTGATTAGAAGAAATCTCATCGAGAAAGTGATATTTCATCTAATATTTGAGGGTGTAAGGCAATTAGCAATGACAATTGTTTGGGGAAGAAAGTTCTAGACAAAAGAACCAGCTAGTGCACAACCAGGAGTGTGTCTGGGATGCAATTAAAAGAATAGTAATAACAGAGAATTATGTCAGATAAACAAGTAAGAGTCAGAATCTCAGATACCATCTGAAAGACTTTGACAAGGAAATGGGGAACTAGTGCAGAGTTTTGAGCAAAGGGGTAACACAGTCTGACACATTTGGAAACAGTCATACTGACTGCTGTGGTGAGAGGGAAATACAGCAGAGATGAGGGCAGGAGTAGAAACAGGAAAACCAGTTAAATGTCTTCTCCAGTCATCCATGTAAGAAAATAAATTTTGCATGAAATAATATTATTTTGAATACCTTGAAAATCAAGAGAAAAAGCTTGATTATTGAAGTATGGAAAAAAATTCAGCCAAATAAAATGTAAATATAATGAGATTGAAATGCATCCATGTTAAAAATTTGACACATTCACAACACATATCAAGAACCATAAAAAGTATACATATTTAAAATGCATGCCATATAAACAACAATTTTAAATATATATTGTGAGAGAATGAATAGTTTTAAATTTAATGACTCTATGAAATTATACACATTAAAGTTCCTGTAAAATTTAAGAGTAGGCCGGGCGCGGTGGCTCAAGCCTGTAATCCCAGCACTTTGGGAGGCCGAGACGGGCGGATCACGAGGTCAGGAGATCGAGACCATCCTGGCGAACACGGTGAAACCCCGTCTCTACTAAAAAATACAAAAAAACTAGCTGGGCGAGGTGGCGGGCGCCTGTAGTCCCAGCTACTCCGGCGGCTGAGGCAGGAGAATGGCGTAAACCCGGGAGGTGGAGCTTGCAGTGAGCTGAGATCCGGCCACTGCACTCCAGCCTGGGCGACAGAGCCAGACTCCGTCTCAAAAAAAAAAAAAAAAAAAAAAAAAATTTAAGAGTAATGGTGTGGGCCGGGCACGGTGGCTCAAGCCTGTAATCCCAGCACTTTGGGAGGCCCAGACAGGCGAATCACGAGGTCAGGAGATCAAGACCATCCTGGCTAACATGGTGAAACCCCGTCTCTACTAAAAAAAATACAGAAAACTAGCCAGGCAGGGTGGTGGGCGCCTGTAGTCCCAGCTACTTGGGAGGCTGAGGCAGGAGAATGGCGTAAACCCAAGAGGCGGAGCTTGCAGTGAGCCGCGATCACGCCACTGCACTCCAGCCTGGGCAACAGAGCAAGACTCCATCTCCAAAAAAAAAAAAAAAAAAGAGTAATGGTGTGATATCAAAATACAGTGAAAATAATAACGGAATATTTCAACAGTTGCTTGTATGTTGTAGTAAAGACATACACAATTCCAAGAGAAAATATACTATAAATAATACACTAAATAATACATAAAATATACTATAAATAATAAATATAATTCTAATATTTCTACTTCCAGTTATTGTTCAGTGCAAAGACTTAACTGTAACTTGTTAAAGGAGCATACCCAAAATTGATTTTGTGTGTGTGCAGAGTTCTATGAATCTTTACACATATAGATTTGTGTAATCACCATTATAATTAGGATACAAAACATTTCCATTCACACCAAAACTTCCTTCACACTATCCCTGTGCAGCCACACCCTCCCTCACTTCAAACCCTGCCAATCACTCATCTGTTCTTTGTCATTATAGTTTGACTTTTCAAGAACATTGTATAAAAGTATCATACATAACATGAGCTCTTTAGGTTGACTTCTTTCACTCACCATATATTTGAGATTGATCCAAGTATTGTTTGTATTTATAGTTCACTTATTTTTATTTCTCAGTAGTATCCTATTATGCAAATGTCCCAAAATTTGTTATGCAATGGCCAATATAAGATATTCACTCATTTAAAGACATTTGAGTTATTTCCATTTTTAATGATTATGAATAAAACTGCTATAAACATTCATGAATAGGATTAATGTTTCATTCTCTAGAGTAATAGGTTTTCATTCTCTATGGTAAATACCCAAGAGTGGCATTACTAAGTCATATGAAAGTATATGTTTAATTTTATAAGAGACTGATAAATCATTTTTCAGAATGGCAATACTGTAATGCTACTTCCTATCAGTAAAGTATGAGAGTCCCTGTTACTTGGCATTTTCATTAATAATGGTTGTTTAGAATAACTAATAATTGTGTAGCAGCACCTTGTGATATAAAATATTTTAACAATTATATTTAAAATTTATTCAGTACCCTTAAAACTTGAAAAGGTACCCTTAAAACTTGAGGGTTTCAGGCTGATCAAAGAAGAAGACATGATTATGAAGTGGCAATAGCATTTAATTGTGTAGGTTTAAGATTACGTGGGAGGGGCATACACAGCAGATGTTTCAGGAACAGAAGCAGAAGTCCAGAACTCAAATAGCAGAGAGGGCAAAGGAGCTCCAGGAAGAAGGGAATGTGAGAGTGAGCTTATACATCTGGGTGATGTATCTCAGCACTATAACCGGAAGTTGATGAGTTGGAGAACTCCAAAGATCAACAGTCACTTGGTGTCATCTGTAGCCTCAGAATGTGTCTTATCTATGACTAACAAATGTTGAGTGAAGTTTTCCTAGATATGTAGTGGAACCAGGCTCTAAACTGCTGAAAATAATGCTTATCAGGAGTATGTTTAAAACAATTGCATCTGTGAAAATTAGTGTTTGGCACCATTGGGCTTTTGAGATAATGGTCTTAGCCTTCTAAGAAGAAGTAAACAATGGTAGAGTTAATTTACCAAGGCCATTGTTGCCTCATTTATATGACAGAAAAAAGTACAACTATATATGGTGTTTGATCCAATGAATCACATCAATTGAGTAATATAATTTCTCAATAGAGAATCATAATATTTTATCAATATCTGGATAAACCAAACTTGGAAAATACATCTTTGGCAATTTATATTTTAATGCTTGATATAAAAAACAGTATTTGACCTTCATGTATGAAGAATATTATGGATCATTTAGTAAACTTCCTTATTTAGAAGTAGAGTTGGGAGCATGTTAAGAAATTCATATGTGCCAAATCTTTTATAGTAATGAATTATGTTAACGGAATAGTTTTTCAATTTAATAATGTAGTGTAAAGTAGTCAGTGTGTGTTTGTATGTGAGCTAACCGATCTATATTTTAAGTTTATTTGGCAACTGTTTTGTTGTTCGTAGTAATCTATTGATTTGTTCAGGCCAAAACATCACTAGATATTACCGGAATAAATGTTCATATGCTTGACTGAAAAATTGCCAAAGGAAGACTGAATAAACTAAAGCTAGCTTTTGGCTCTAGGTCAGCATGAATCTGAGCTAAATAGAACTAATTTTGCTTTAATCTCATTTCTTCCATCATTAACACTATCATTATTTTCAACTGGCCTGGTCATAATATGCAAATTATCAGGTCTGATGAGATGAGCTAAACAGTTTCACAACTATGGAGAGTTCTTCCTTTCTGTACCATGTGTTCTCAAAAGAGAAAATAATTAATCAAGATGGAAGAACAAGGGAACTTTATCTTCTTAGATATTTGACAGAAGTTATATTTTTATCTGCATATTAACAATGCAAACATTTATAGTATGGCTAGTGTAAATTTCTATTTTATATATAATACAGATTATTGCCTATTTCTTACATCGTGGATTTATTAATTTATATGTAAGTTTAGAAAGATGTGATTATCTCTAGGGAGGAAACAGTAGATACCATAACTCATGATGTCTCTCTGGATAATTCCTTCTTTCCTTTTATTTTTTCTTTCTCCATTCTTTCCTTTCTCTTAGAGGAGATTTTATGTGTATTTGTGTATGTGTGTGTGTGTGTGTGTGTGTATACACATATATATACATATATACACACGTATCAGTGATATATATATTAATATATACAATAAAATTATATATAATACACACACACACGCACCAGAAAAAGTATAGATAAAGAAGAAAAGAAGATACAGTAGTAATCCTTTTAGATAATTTCTATTTAGGAAAAACAACCAAAATACAGTGACTACTTTGTGGGAATGAACAATTAATTTATCATACTATGACTGTAAACATATTTTCAAATATTTTAGTTTGTTTTAAATATTTATGGGTTTAAAAATAGTTGTTTTTCCATATAAACAGATATTTGAGATCTCTTGAACAGTCTTTTGTTCAAGACTCTCTGTGAAACTCTTTTTTATCCATTCATTCACTTAACAAATATTTATGAAACATTTACCAGGTGTCAGGCACTTCTCGCCTTAGCATCTTTGGTATAAAGTTGTATAATAATATTTTATTTTATCTTTTTCATTTATTAAATTGTCAGATTTAAAATATCATATACTCTTCATTATAGGTACATTCATATTAATTATTTGCATATTCTGAATACTGATTTTGAAAGTTATAGTAGGTTCTTTAGTCATTTTGTTTCACACTTAAACTGTAATGTTCTCTAAATTTACTCTGCTTACCTGTGCTAAATAATGTACAGATAATGACAGCAATTATTCAGAATTAATATCACTGGCATTTAAAATATCACTAGGAACATCAATTGCTTCATCTTTTCTAATAAGTGAAAATATTAATTGAATATCCCCAGTCTCTGTGACATATTCACTCAGCATATCCTCTTTCTCATTTTTTCATATACTGTTACAGCTGGCCTTTCAAATCAGCAGGTGCATCTTGCTCAATTAATTTTAGCAAAGTTCACTTAGCAGGAGCCATCTTATCAGATTTTAATGACTGTGTGTATAATTCTATCATAGCAAAAGTGTTTCTCTCTGATTTTCATAAAGAAAATATAAAAGTGATGTTTAGAACAAATCCTATTAAACATCAACAATTTTAAAATTATATAAATTTTAATTAAATTTTTTGTAAGATCATTTTGCAAGTACATTACAAAGTTGTGAAAATAAGTCTCTGTATTACCTCTCTCTCTCTCTCTAAATATATATATGCTATTAGGATTGCAATAGTACTGGCAATGATGTTTTATTTGAAACATTGCCATTTCTCCTCATTGTCTGGCAAAATTCAATATTTTTAGTAGGCTACCAAAAAAAATGTCTTTGTCTACCCAAACTGTTTTCACAATTATATAAGATAAATGTGTATGTGCCTTGCAGGCAAATATAAACAGGTAGCTTAGATTGGGTATACCCTAAATTCCAAACTTTTAATGCATTATATGCACTTTATTAAATTATGTAAATCCTGAACTTAACAACAGAAACTTTATTTCTGAGCAATTCTGTTAACAGAAATAAGTGACATTACTTCAGCTTTGAAGTAATAAATAGGAATCGGAAAATTAGTCATGAAGTTCTGGAAACATTTCTGAGAACATCTTATTTGAGTCAGCATAAATTATGCTGTTTTTAGGTATTAACATTTTGTTTTCATTTGACAAATAGGATTCCCATGGGATATTCCCTGAGGTTACGCTGGGAACAAGTATAAGATGGGTGAGGGAGGATTGAGAACTGAGACTACAAAGATGAATCCATAGTTTCTGTCCTCAAGCAAGTCACAGGTCGGTGGAGACTGAAGACAGAAATGTATACAAATAAATTATGATGGAAGATGTGAAGTGCCATGGTAGAGAATATATGGTTGCTATAACAAACATTCAGTAAAGTACTTTATGCATGATCAGATTTGAATTTTACAGTGATATCTTGAATGACAAGTGTAGGGGATAATTCAGAGTTTGGGAGGTTGCAACTAACCTCGTTATATTCCAAAGATGCTGGTCCAAACTTAGTAGTGCCAACAAGGAAACAGACAATGATAGATACATGTTCAAAATCCACATGGTTTTTCCATATAGGATTTTATGAGTGGTGAGGGATGAAGAGTTAAGAAAGAGGATTGCTTCCTGGTTCTCCCTGGATAAAATTAGGAAGACAATATAGCTTTGAGGGTAGCAGAAATAATGGTGTAATTTTGTATTTGCTGAGCTTAAGCTACTACTGTGGGCCATTTAAAAAGATGAGATGACTAATATTTGAGAATTTTTACCAAACTTGTACACATCTAATTGTGTCTAGGAACATATGTAAGAATGTTTAAGCTTGATTTGTAAGTGAATATTAATTATCTTTAGCTTTGTAACTTTCAGCTTGATTCCATGACAATGTAGCATATTGGGGTAAGCTTGATTTTTTTTTTTTTTTTAATTCACCAGAATGTGTAGATTATTTTAGGATAACAAAACAAATAATAGCATTTATTTAGAACAACAAAGATTTATTTCTTACTCATACAAGGAAACTGCAATTTCAGATGATAGTCCAAGGAAACCATCAAGCAAAGAATAGTTCAACTTTGCAATTCCAACATCAATTCCAATCAAGGATTGCTGCTGCACTGAAAGAGAACCTTAGGCCAGGCACAGTGCCTCACACCTATAATTCTGGCACTTAGGAAGGCTGAGGTGGGAGGATTGCGTGAGGCCAGAAATGTGAGACCAGCTTGGGCAAAAAAGTGGGACCCCATCTCTACAGAAAAAAAAAAAAAAATAGCTGAGCGTGGTGATGCATGCCTGTAGTCCCAGAAACGTAGGAGCCTGAGACAGGAGAATCACTTAAGTCCAAGAGGCTTCAAGAGCCGTGTTTGTGCCACTTCACTCCAGCCTGTGTGACAGAGGGAGACTTCGTCTAAAAAATAAAAATAAAAAAACAAAAAACAAAAAAACGAAAAAAGAGAGAGAGAAAGAACCTTGGAGAGGCTTCCATCAGCAATTAATTGTTTCCATCTTTAAGTGACATATGACATATGTTCCATCTGCATAGATTTATTTAGCTAAAACCACTCATAAAGCCATGCCTAAACTCAAGAGGGTAAAGAAGTTCTATACTGACCCTCATGTGCTCAGGATTTAATGGTAAGCAGCACTAATGTCTTCAACAGTTTTGAAGTCAGAAACACTTGAATTTCTCTACATAAGATCATATTGTCTACAAACAGGGACAGTTTGACTTCCTCCTTTCTAATATGGATACATTTTATTACTTTCTCATGCCTAATAACTGGTTAGAACTTTCAGTACTATGCTGAATAGAAATGGTGAAATTAGGCATAAAGGTACATACTTTGAATTTGCTGTGAGTTTTTTTTTTTTTTTTTAATCATGAAGGGATGTTGAATATTGTCAAATGCTTTTTATGCATTTATTAAAATTATATGCTTTTGTCTTTCTGTTAATGTGGTATGTATCACATGTATTTATTTTATGCATGATTTATTTTGTACATGTATTTATTTGCATAAATTAAAGCCTCATTGCATGCCTGGGATGATTTCCACTTGATCATAGTGAATGTTCTTTTTTTATAATTATAAATTAATTATACAAGAACAATGGTAAGGAATCTTAAAATTAAATCTGAATTGTATTGTTATTAAGTGTAATTTTTTTTTTTTTTTTTTTTTGAGACACAGTCTCATTCTGTAACCAGGCTAGAGTGCAATGGCGTGATCTCGGCTCACTGCAACCTCCACTTCCCAGGTTCAAGCGGTCCTCCTGCCTCAGCCTCCCGAGTAGCTCGGACTACAGGTGCACGCCACCATGCCCAGCTAATTTTTGTATTTTTTAGTAGAGACGGGGTTTCACCATGTTGACCAGGATGGTCTCGATCTCCTGACTTGGTGATTAGGCTGCCTTGGCTTCCCAAAGTGCTAGGATTACGGGCATGGGCTACCTCTCCTGGCTTGTTCTTTTTAATGTACTGTAGGATTGAATTTTTTAGTATATTGCTGAAATTTTTTGTATCTGTGTCCCTCAGAAATATGGCCTGTAGCTTGCCTCTCTCTCTCTCTTTTCTTTCTTTCTTCTTTCCTTCCTTCCTTCCTTCCTTCCTTCCTTCCTTCCTTCCTTCCTTCCTTCCTTCCTTCCTTCCTTCCTTCCTTCCTTCCCCTCTTTCTTTCTTTCTTTCTTTCTTTCTTTCTTTCTTTCTTTCTTTCTTTCTTTCTTTCTTTCTTTCTTTCTTTCTTTTTTCTTTCTTTCCTTCCTTCTTTCTTTCTTTTTCTTTTTCTTTCTTTTCCTTCCTTCCTTCCTTCCTTCCTTCCTTCCTTCCTTCCTTCCTTCCTTCCTTCCTTCTTTCCTTCTTTCTTTCCTGCATCCTTGTCTGGTATTAAAATCAAAGTAATGCTACCCTTGTAAAATTAATCTGGAGTTATTTCATTCTGTTCAATTATTTGGAATAGGTCGAGGACAATTGCTATTAATTATTCTTTAAATTTTTGGTGGAATTCAGCAGAGAACCCATTAGGCCATGAGCTTCTCTTTGATGGAAGACTTTTTGTTACTGATTCAGTTTTCTTACTAATTTTTGGTGTGTTAAATTTTGTATTTTGACAAAATTTAATCTTCGCAAAGTGTATGTATCCAGAAACATTTAAATTTATCCTATGTTATCTAATTTGTTGGCATATAGTTGTTCTTAATAGTCTCTCATCTTCTTTTGTATTTCCGTGGTGTCAGTTGTAATGATACATTTTTCACCTGATTTTATTTGAGTCTTCTCTCATTTTTTTCTTAAAGATTTGTGAATTTTATCTTTTCAATAATCCAACTCTTAATTTTGTTGATCTTTTAAATTGGCTTTAGTTTCTTTCTTAAATTTCTTTATAGAAAACCTTAAAGATTGTATCAAGAAAAACTGTTGGAACTAATAAATTCAGTAAAGTTTCAGGATGTAAAATCAACATACAAAAATCAGTAGTATGTGTATACACTAATAGTGAACTATCCAAAAAAGAATTCAAGAAAGCAATTTCATTTACAATATCTATAAAAAAAAAATAAGATACATGAGAATCAACTTAACCAAGAAGGTAAAAGATCTCTAAACTGAAAAGTATACAACCTTGATAAAAGAAATTGAAGAGGACAGAAATAAACGGATATATATCCCATGTTTACAAATTGGAAGAATTGGTACGTGGCTGTACTACCCAAAGCAACCTATCCATTTAATACAATCCCTATCAAAATACCAGTGACATTCTTCACAAAAGAAAAAAAATAATTCTAAAATGTATATGGAACCACAAAAAGACACAGAATAGCCAAAGTAACCCTAAGCAAATATAACAAAGCTAGAGGCATCACATTTCCTTACTTCAACATATACTACAAAACTAAAGTAACCAAAAGAGCATGGTACTGGCATAAAAACAGAGACATGAATCAATGCAACATAATAGAGATACCAGAAATAAATTCACGCATCTACAGTGAACTGATTTTCAACAAAGGTAAGAAGAATACACATTGAGAAAAAGACAATCCCTTCAACAAATTGTGCTGGGAAAATTGGATATTTACATGAAGAAGAATGATATTAGACCCCAGCCTCTCACCATATACAAAATCAACTCAATATGAATCAAATATTTATATGTAAAACCTGAAAATATGAAACTATTAGAAAACACAGGAGAAATGCTTTACAACATTGGGTTGTACAAGGATTTTTTTTTTTTTTTTTTTTTTTTTTTAATAAAACTTCTAAAGCACAGGCAACAAAAGCAAGAATAGGCTAATTTGATTACATGAAACTAATTAGCCAAGTTGAAGAAACAACCTACAAATGAGAGAAAATATGTGCAAATTCTACATCTAACAAAGGATTTATATTCAAAATATATAAGAAACTTAACAACAAAAGAACAAATAATCTGATTTAGCAATGGGCAAAAATATATATATATATATATACATTTCTCAAAAGAAGACAAGTGATCAACAGGTATATAAGATATACCCAACATCACTAGTCATCAGGGAAATGCAAATCAAAACCACAATGAGATACCATTTTACTCTAGTTAGAATGGCTATTATCAAAAAAAACTAAAGAAAACAAGTTTTTGGCAAGGATATGGGGAAAAGGGAACACTTACACACATTGTAATCTAGTGGAGACATTATGGAAAGAAGTATAGTAGTTCCTCATAAAATGAAAAATAGAACTACCATGTGATCCAGCAATCCCCCCTGGTTATATATCCAAAGAAAATGACATCAGTAGGTCAAGTCAAAGAGATATCTGCATTTTTTTTTTTGAGACGGAGTCTAGCTCTGTCGCCCGGGCTGGAGTGCAGTGGCCGGATCTCAGCTCGCTGCAAGCTCCGCCTCCCGGGTTTACGCCATTCTCCTGCCTCAGCCTCCCGAGTAGCTGGGACTACAGGCGCCCGCCACCTCGCCCGGCTAGTTTTTTGTATTTTTTAGTAGAGACGGGATTTCACCGTGTTAGCCAGGATGGTCTGGATCTCCTGACCTCGTGATCCACCCGTCTCGGCCTCCCAAAATGCTGGGATTACAGGCTTGAGCCACCGCGCCCGGCTTGCACTTTCATACTTATTACAGAACTATTTATAATATCCAAGATACAGAATCAACCTAAAAGTACAAAAAGGGATGAATGGATAAAGAAAATATGGTATTTATACTCAATGGAATACTATCTGGCCATCAAAAAGAATGAAATGCTGTTATTTGTGGGAACATGAATGAAACTGCAAGATATCATGTTAAGTGAAAGAAGCCAGACACAGACAGACAACTATTGCATGATCTCACTCATACATGGTATATAAATAAAAGAAGTTGATATCTTAGAAGCTGAGAGTAGAACAATGGTTACCAGAGACTGTAGAGGGGAGAGGAGAGGAGAGGTTGGGGAGAGGTTGGTCAATAGATACAATTAGATAGAAAGAATAAATT
Source organism: Theropithecus gelada (assembly GCF_003255815.1). Classification (NCBI taxonomy): domain Eukaryota; kingdom Metazoa; phylum Chordata; class Mammalia; order Primates; family Cercopithecidae; genus Theropithecus; species Theropithecus gelada. The sequence continues at coordinate 64,532,134 of NC_037671.1, read as the reverse complement.
TTGGTCTTCTATTTCACAGTAGGGTGACTATGGTTTACAGTTTAGTATTGTATGTTACAAAATAGCTACCAGATAGACTTTTGAATGTTCTCATCACAAAGAAAGGATAAAGGCACAGAAGTGACAGATACACTAACTACCCTGATTGGATCATTATGCAGCATAGATATGTCTTGAAACATCAAATTGTACTTCATAAATATATACAATTACAATGTATCAATTAAGAAAACAAATAAAATATTTTTAAAATAAATTTGAGTTTTAAAATCAGTTCTAATTTTTAAATACAAAAGCTGAGAATATTGGTGTTCCTCCTAGAATTTGGAATAAAATGCCAAAACTATCTAAATGTTCTAGCCTATTCCTCTATACATGGTGCAATTAGAAAGTACAGTTTGCTTGAAAACAGTATAGAAGTTAAATACATAAACAGTATAGAAGTTAAATAGTTAAATACATGCTATGTGTACATATGGACTTTGAACAATAAACCTGCCCATACATACCAACCACACGTATGTCCATGAAAATTTGTTCTTTTAGGGTATATTAGAACATCTATCTTGAAAAATATGAACAAACAAGTAATCAACTTCAGGCTGTGAACTCATAAAGGCTTCCCTGTGCTTTGTAGATAAACTTGTTTTTTGAGAACCTTATGGAGCTTGTCTGTGATCTAATGCCCTTCATGTCTTTCTTTAAAACGAAGTCCCCTTTTGGATTTCTCATTATCAGATCGATCGTCTGTTACAGTTTATCGGTCAATGGATGTTTGTTCATATTTGTAGTCAACAAATTTACATCTTCTCTGATTGTTGATATGGGCCAACTACATGACATGTGCAAGTACAATGATTTATTACTTGCCCATATATAAGAAGACCAATATCTTAGACTGTATTATACTTGCTAACATAGTTCCCTCAGGCTGGAATAATGCACAAAAAGCTCTTCACTACAACACTTCCTTGAGGACTTCCTTAGGGACAATGTCCATTGACTTTAACAGTAGTCTGCAAATCTTCTAAATGACATTTTGATTTTAGGCAGATGTTGGTTTCAATTACATAATATTTTTATTAGGAATATAAATTGAAAATTCCCAGTGAAGTCAACTAATTACATATTATTATCTTGAATGAGGTAATACATTGCAAACTATAATTTAATCCTACCTTAGTGGCTTCTATACATATGTCTGATACACACTAAAAAACTTAATTATTTTAAGCAGGTAAATATGGCTCAATATTAGAACATTGTATTTAATTTAGAAAATATTTAGTTTTGTAAAAAAAAAAAACAAAGTTTCCATGTTGTTACTTCTGTCTTTAAAATGTTTTTCATGTTTTATTAAAATCAAAATACATTGTTTTCTATAAAAATGATACAAATATTCCTTAAATTTTAGACTGAAAATCTTACTATTAGAAAGTTTTATTATACCCTAGTTATTTGTTTAGTTACTTGCTGTTAATAAGAGCTGACCTCCATTTCACACTAAGCGTGAGGTCATAAGGTACTATTAAAGGTACTATTACAAGTGTATGACATATATTAACTCATTTAATTAAATTAGTATTAAATTCTAATAGTTGCATGTAAATATATTAAAAATTAAGATTAGTAAAACTTAAAGTTTCTGTGAATAATTTTCAAATTAAAAATTAATTTTCCATTAAAACATTTAACAAGGCAAAAGATGTAAAATTATTTATTTTAAATGAATTGTTCCAGTAACAGTTGTTCATTGATAACATATCATTGAACACTTTTTTAAAAATTAGACACTTTAATTTGGAATCAATGTATATAAAGCTAAAATGTTAGAATATGCATTTAATAAAAAGAAATAAAAAGTATAGATCAGTGCCTATATTTAAGAAGAAGTTCTCATTATGATTAGAAGTTTTCACTGTGCAAGTGGCAATTGAAAAAACAGTGTGTTTCATACTCAAAAGACTATATGTTTGCTAACTTTATTTTTTATTGTATTTGAGCAAACTCTTTAAGCTAATGACAAATCCAAGTTATGTGAGTTTAAAATGTGACAATACTAGATATCTCTAAAGTACTATATATCCCTAAAGTATTTGACAATACTGTATATTCCTAAAGAACTCTTAAAGATCTGTGATTATGTATCTTTCAGATATTTATTTATTGAGCATTTACAGTGAAAGAAGAATTATTAGATGCTAAAGAGGCATCTGAGTCATTACTAGAGTGTCAAATAATACATTTTGATTGAGTTAGTAAGGATATTAATTCTTTGAATTAAACAAATGAAAGCATGGTCAAAATTGTGTGTGTGTGGGAGGTGTAAATAAACAAATTAATGGTATTTTCTCATTTATCCTCAAATGTGCTACTAGTAAACACTACAAACATGAGTCTTTATTGTCTGTGTCTACTTTGTGTCACAATTAAAGGCTCTATTATTCCTCCAACTTAGAATTGACTATACCACTTATCTGCATGCACTTTTTTCTATCAATCTAGAAAATAACAAAGACAAGTAAAGAATAAATGATAACAACATTAATACCAATAGTTTATAATTATAAGTGCACCAAAGGAAAAATAAAGCAAAAATTAAAAGAACTATGTGAGTACAAAGCAGGTATATACAGCAGTATTTCTGACCCATGAATAAAAATTAAAAGGAAGATGAATTATATTTGGATAAAATGAGTAATGCCAAACAAGTGTGAGTTTTGAGTTTGTCAGAAATTTTCGTATTAATGATGAGCTAAGAAGGTATCATATTTTAAAACAAAATTCTTCAGCAAAAGTCTAGGTTGTTAAATGTTTCTTAGGTGTTGGATGTGGAGATGGGTCACCCACATTTCTCGGGGAGTATCCTATTGCCACTGGTTTTAGGAGTGTAGATGGCAGGAAAGCTTCAGGAGCTTAAGGGATTGCCTGAGTTGAGGAGCTGCCTTGCCCAAGGTCACACCCATTTCCAGGGCAAGGCACATCTGCATATCTGTGACTGACAGAGGGAGGGATATAAAGGCCTAGACACTTCCACTTCAAGCAAAAGAACTCTGATTGGTCATTTTTAGCTTCATAAATCACGGGTCACCTAAGTTTCTGGTAACTGTGTGGAACTCCACTTCTACCTCTGTCTGGACTACTTTTTTCCCCCCTTGGTTCCACACACTAAACTCTGTCTCAACATCTGATTCCCAGAGAATCCAATCTGTAACATCTGATTCCCAGAGAATCCAATTTGTAACATCTGATAAATACAATGTAACTTGAAAAAAATAATGATATATAAAATTGCACTTCATTAGAATGACTGCTTTTCCCCCATACCTAGGATTAAGTTACATGTATTCATAGCTGATTTTCTGTAGAAAGCATGGAACAGACATGACATAACCCAGAAGAAAATGCTCTAAAATCAGTGATAACTGTGTTGTATTTGAAGAAATGAATAGGCCAGGATTCTGATGACAGTAATCACGCAAGCCAGAATCCAACAAAAACCTGGTTTGTTTTCAAACTGTGTAAGAATGTCAGAATTAGACATGCACTGTTAAAATAAGTGTAAAATTTAGACACATATCTTGTTTTTCACACTTTCTTTAAAAGGCAGCGGAGTCTCTAGTATCTTCTGTTTTACACACTAAACTATTTTGAAATCTGCCTATGATCACAGAATTTTTTGATGTGCTAAAGTGTTTAAAATACTCAGCTTTTAAAATTTCAATTAGTAAGTGCTAATTAGCATCTAAAATGAGGAAGAGGTCCCAGAGAGGCTGTAATAAAAACCAGGAAGATAAAAAGTTGAGGAGACCAGTTAAGGAAGAAATTACTTTAAAATAGAGAAGGGTAGAATTGAAGGACAGAAGGTGGGAAATTAGAGAAAATAAAGGAAATAAAATATTCTGAAGAAAAGAAGGAAATGAACAAGGTCTTTTCTTCGCAAGGCTTACTTTTCTTGCTTTTGCTTTAAAATTAGATTCCAAAACTCATCTTTGTATACTTGAATGGTTTGATTTTATTTGATTTTATCTCACAATTGAATCTGACCAAAATGAAATTCCATTCAGCTACTAGTAGTTTTCTATTTCCAATAGTTAATAATTAGGGCAACAATGTATACTAACCTTACTCTCGGTGTTGTTCTTTTGTTTTAAATTGTACATATTTCAATAGGTTTGAGAAAGATTCAATAGGTTTGAGAAAGATTATAAGGTTTGAGAAAGATAACAACCCAATGCATTTTTTAATAATATAAATTTCAGAAAAATCCCCTAAGAAATTATTTTATTCTATGAATTGACAACTCAAATATTTTAATTAGAAAGTTCTTCGTGTGTTTTATATGCCTTCCAATAAGGCAAATGTCAAATGATTGGCCATCTATGCTACAGGCAGCTGGAGACAATTCTTGAAATTCTTACAGGAGGGAGCCACGATAAACATCAGTAAAACAATAGGTCATTGAGAACATCAACAAAACCATTCTTTAGTAAAGGAAAACAACAGAAGCCTCAGAAGGGAAAAATAGAGCAGATGGCCCCAAGAATCTTTTGGACTAGGTTATTTTTGTGCTCAGGCCATAGCTTATGAAAGACAGTGAATAAAGTGGGAACAAATTAAGCATTGCATATGGATGTGGGTGTTAGTTTCTTAAGGTGAGAACAAAATTCACAAACCTAACATTAAATCAGAACTGTTGTTTCTAACTAGAATGGTATGCTGTATTGTTTACAGATAAGATTATGTAATCATGTTGAAATAATCATATGTTGTGGACACAGCCTTCTTGAATGAAATAATTTGGCTGAAACATAAACTGTGTTTATTTGCTTTGACCACTATTTTCATCAAGTCTTAAGTTGCTTTTTGTTTTCATAGTTTAATTGCTAAAAACATTGCATTTGATATTGCCAAATTGTTAAAAAAAAATAGAAAAAAATTTCAAAGAAATCGAAAACTTACTCTTCAAAAATACGTTTGTAAGAGCTTTATAAAGCAGTGTATACAAGTGTATGTGACTGTGTATGCATATGAATGTGTGTGCCAATGAACAAAATATCCTATTGTGTTTATCTTTGAAGGCCATAAAAAGGTGTTAATAGAATAAGGACATGTTCTAATGCAGTTTTGTGTTAATAAAGCAGTAATGGACAAGTGGTAAGTTATCATAATGCGAAAACTAGCACATTTTATAACTGCAATTTTTTTTTTTTTTTTTTTTTTTTGAGACGGAGACTGCAAGCTCCGCCTCCCAGGATTACGCTGCCTCAGCCTCCGGAGTAGCTGGGACGACAGGTGCCCGCCTTGTTTTTGTATTTTTTTTAGTAGAGACGGGGTTTCACCGTGTTAGCCAGGATGGTCTCGATCTTCTGACCTTGTGATCTGCCCGTCTCGGCCTCCCAAAATGCTGGGATTACAGGCTTGAGCCACCGCACCCGGTTATAACTGCAATCTTAATGAATTTTCATAAAACTTTTCACAGTTTTAAGAATAATTTCAGCTTTCCTCTTACAGTTTGGACTAATCATATTAAGGAATTAAAATTTGAAACTTATAAAGCATAGTACAGTCATGTTAGTTATCTAGCATCTTCTTTATCTTCATTTGTCATTGAATATTGTCCAAATTCCTCAGTACTCCACATTGGCCCTTATTGCCACGCAGTACGTATATGTGTGGGATTACAATTCCTGATGGAGGCACTTGGAAAAGAGATGGGAGAAATGGGTGAGTTGGGTTTATATCAACTTGTTACAAAGACTAGGGAGTACTTGGAATTTAGTGGACGGGACAAGTGATGTTTAACATCCCTCAAGTAATATGTCTGAACAAAGAAAAATTTGTTCAAATTGCCAGTAATACTTCTGCTGAACAGCACTTCATCATAATCTGACTTGACCATATTTCTGCTAGCTTAGATTCATTTCATTCTAATTCACACACTACATCACAGGCAACCTGAGCATCCTATCTTCTATAACCTGGGTCTTTGTGCATTGTTTCCTTTTCCTGAAATGCTTTTCCTTTCTTCCACTCCCTGCCAACATGAAGCTAGACAAGAAACTACTTTTCCCTATTTCAGCCCACAGGTGGCTTCCTTAGCAAAGTGTTCCCTAGCTCCCTCATGATTCATTAGTTATTTCTCTCTCTGCATCCGCAAAACACAAACCATTCCACTAATACTATGTGCACACCTGTTTGTCTGATTTAATGTTGTTTCCATGCCGCTGCCTTCAGACAATGAATCACTTCTTATTCATCTTTGCATATGGAGACTCTAGCACATTGAAATCTATGTGTTCATTAAGTGCCCAATTAATGTCAAATGAAAAAAAATATATACAACGAGCATATGAAAAAGTGAATATATCTATGCAAAAAGTAAATACATGCAAAGACATGTTACAATATTTGATCTAGGAAAGTGCTCTTGTTTTGAAAGAAATATCGCACGTATACACTCAAAAATTATGAAAGATTTATGATACAGTACAGTACATTTATAATTCTAATTATATATAATTATATACATATATTTATATACATATATATACCCAGAGAGAGAGAAAGAGACAGAGAGAGTCAGGTTCTGTGAAAATTGCTGGAAATTAGAAGTAGAAAGGCCAATATTAGTATGTACCCTCACAAATATTGCAACATTGGGGAAGATAGATGATTAAGCAAATGAATAAAACAAAGTTTAGTTACTGATCTGAACCGTATTTAAATTCTTACTTCTGTGTAACCTTTAAAAACGTACTGAATATTTTTGAATTTTAGCCTACAAAATATATAAAATTTAAAAGGAGACACTTGTTCTCACTGGTGATTATGTTATGAGGATTAAGATAGATTATATAATGATCTAAGTCAATGTCTGGAATGTGAGAAGTCTTTGATAATTGATAACTAATCTATGAAAACTATAAAATTATTAGAATGGCTTTTTCTGTGCCTTCTCTTTTTCTCATAAAATTTTAAGAATTAATATTTCATACTACATTTTACACTCAAAAACATAAAATTTGCTTACAGTATTTTATATGTTTTCTCAATTTTTATGTAATAATATATTAGTTATTTATTTCATAGGCCAGTTTAGATTTAGATCCCACGAACACTCTTTAATATGGCTTTTGACAATTTAGCATGAATTCAGGAATGTATCAAAGTACAATCAAGAACAATGTTTTACTTTTTCTTTGCTTTTTGTTAGTGTGACTTATTTCCCTCTGGCTTTTTCAGCTTTCTCTCAAGTTAATACTTTCTCCACTCTTAGATGCCTGATATCTTGTCTTGCCATTAATCACTGTGAAGTTAACAGCCAGCACAACTCTCAGTATTATCTTGAGTTTAATTCTGTCTACACAGCAATGAATCAAAGTCATGAAAACAGAGGATTGTACCTCTTCAAATCAAAGCATTTAAAAACATTTATATCATTTAAACTTTCAGGCTTAAAAATACTTTTAGTTCTGACGATTTTCTCTTTGAAGTTAATATACTTTAAACACACTATCTGGTAAAATTTTACTTGAGGAAAAATTATTAATTAGGTATAATTATCGAAAGTGATTTTGCCAAAAAAAATCATGGTTTCATTAAAAGTATTAACATATAGTCATTTTTTTTTCTAAAACTAATGTTTCTGTGTTTATTTCTCAATATTGATGTATTATATCTTGTGTCTTAACACCCTTTGAACAAATGATAAACTGTAAATTTGCTACATATATGATAAAACAAGTGATCAGTTGGGTCCACTAATTGACATTAGACAAAGTGACTGTCTAATGTCAAAGTGACTGTTTTTGAAAATATTTTTCTATGATTGATTAAAAAACCTCTGAGTATAAATAATAACCATATTATTTATACTATGAGAATTTTCAAACTCTACTACTTTTAGTTCAAATTTTATTTCTCCTAAATTATGAGTAGTAAACATGAATCATATTGCTATTATAAGCTAATTGGGAATTTTTTATGTGGAAAATTATATATCATAAAATTATGGAGACAGTTTAGACATTTAAACATTCAGTACATATTAACTTGTTTCTAAAATATTATCTCTTAAAAAAGGAAGTTCAGAGAACATCAATAAAGTAGAATTGAATTCAAGATTTTCCATTCTGGTTAAATATGAAAACACTATATATTATTTCTATATAAAGGCAAATATTTTAAAAGAATACCTTTTTGGTTTATTTCTGCACTGTTGATACTATGTCTTAGCACACATCTCATCAATCAGTCATACCCATGATTTTGCTATCTGTTTGAATACATGCTTTGGCTGTGAGGTAATTTTTTTCCTAATCAAAAGTAACTTTGAATAAACCTAAAATCACATGAAGGAGGAAATCATTAGATCCAAAAAGGGCTACAAGTTTAGCAAGTTAAAATATAAATTAGCAGGCAAATTTAATTTTATGCTTTTATGTTTGAAAAAAAGGGTAGAATTTTATTCAAAATAATTATCACTCTGATTTTTATATACTTAGGAGAATTTTAGAGTTCAGTTGTTAAAGATGAATATTATTATACTTCCCTAATAAACTATAGGCCTGAGCAAAGCAAGCCTTAGCTATTTTTATGTGATCAGTACACAGGATTAATAAAAGCAATCATTTTCCACCTAGTACAAAAAGTTATAAGAAATATTCAATCATGGTGGATTGTTGAACCCAGACCTTTGGCTTGTCATATTAGGAACAGTTAAATAAGCATAAAAGTAATTATCAAAACGTTAACAACCCGAACTATCCAAGGAGTTTAAACGACATTTTTTTTTTTTCCAGGTACTAACTTGGTAGGCATTAAATTCACTTTCATTTGTTAATGCAGCATTTATTCTAGAGATCTTTTATCAGATTAATCAAGAAATAAATGCTATGCATAACATATTTGGATGTTAAAACTAAAACAAGATAAGGTCTTAGGTGTAGACAGGTAACAAGCTAGTGAAGACTTAAAAAGTGTGAATTAATTGAATACATCAATGAGAAATGGAAGAGCAATATATTGATCTTGCTTCCAGCATCTAAGTATAGATATAATCAAAGGGTTGATATAGTTCATTACTTTTCTAGGAAATAAAGGAATTTGTAAAGATGGCCTATTAGGATCTGTAGCAGAAAATGTCATAATTGCAACTAATAATATTTATACTAAATGTTAATCTTGGCTAGAATAGAAGTTCCTAACATAGAAGACCTAAGGTAGACTGCCTAGCAGAATGTTTACCTGGTATCAAAAAAACCCAATATTTAAAAGGAGGATCAGAAATACTTTATAATTGGCCTAAAGTCACATAGCTTGTAGGTGCCTTACAGGATTACAACCCAACCCTCTCCAAAGACTGACCTTTCCACTAAGCTACCCAGCATCCTGGTCTCCTCATATTAGTAGGCCTTGTGGCAAAATAAACACCACTTGTTTATGTTCTTTTTATATATCCTTCCTTGTGAAGGAGGGCAGAATAAATCAATTAAATCATCTTTAAACAAGATGACTTTGAGTCCCATTCCGTACTTGTTTAAAGTCAAAAGTTAACACTGTGTTGTTGTATTTTAAATCCACAAAGTCAAAATTTAGTCTGGGAAGATTTATTGAATATAAGATTTTGAAAAATAGTGACTGAAGTTAGTAAAAATATGTATTTTGAGAGTATATTGAAGAATAGTGACTCCAGTGTACAATGGGAATATGTGGGTTAAGGAAATTGATTACTCTGATTCCTTGACAGCAATTCTCAGTAATATGCATATAATTAATGTTCTAATAAAACTGCAGTCTTTAAATTTCAGACACAGAAACAGGGAGCTTATTTTTAACCATTAGAACCATGCTTTGATAATTATTATTAAAGTCTATTATTACTATTATTATTACTTGTTCCATCCAGCTTAGGTTAACTAAAGTGTTCTTCTGATCTTGTGTATATAAGGAAAAAGTTATAGGAACTAACATGAGGATTAGCTTAGACTTTTTCATTTAATTTAGACTTATGTTTGATTAATATTCTTAACAGTAAGGGAATATTACTACATCTATATGTGTATATACATATATGTACATATGTATATGTGTATATGTATGTATATGTATATATGTACATACATACATATATGTGTGTATATATACACACATAAATATATATATATTTTTTATTTTTATTTTCTTTCTTTTTTTAATGAGATGGAGTCTCGCTGTGTCACCCAGGTTGGATTGCGGTGGATTGCGGTGGCGCCATCTCGACTCACTGCAACCTCCACCTCCTGGGTTCAGGCATTTCTCCTGCCTCAGGCTCCCAGGTACCTGGGACTACATGTACCCACCACCGTGCCCTGCTAATTTTTTGTATTTTTAGTAGAGACAGGGTTTCACTATACTGACCAGGATGGTCTCATCTCAATCTCCTGACCTCATGAGCCGCCCCTCTGGGACTCCCAAAGTGCTGGGATTACAAGCATGAACCAATGTGCCTAGCCTATTCATTTTTTAAATTTATGAAAAATAGTTGTTTATAGCAGTATGAAGTAATAAAATTGCCCTACCATAAAGTGAATAATAAAATTTCTAAGTTCTTAAACTTTAGAATGTGTAAGAATATTCAAAATTTAGAATTCTAAGCTCATGTAATTCAAACCCAATAATCTAAATCAATAGTCCTGAGGTGAGACCAGGTACTTGATATCAACTATAAGGTATAGATATTTAGATAGGAAGTAAAGCATCAGGTATTTCAGGAGTCATTGAGCTAGAAATTTTCATGTATAAGGAACTCTAATTATTAGAAATATTATAGTCACATATTTTTAAAAGAAGAAAACACAAATAACTACATGGTCTAAATAAAATTACTATAAATTCTAAAGGGGTGTATGAAGCAAATAAACCAGGCTTTCAGTTACAGAACAGTCATATTTGGGAATAAATCATGTCACAAAAAAAGAAAAAGATCTCAAGAAGGCCTCTATGAGGAAATGACATTTAATTCTTCAAGAAAGCAAATTTAATGGCTTCACGTATGACTTTGGTCTTGAACTTGTTATGTCATTCCTTGATATATCTGAGCAGGATTTAGAAAACAGTACTTCTGAATGTCCTTGCAAAGGTCAGTTCACTTCTCTGGTTCTCAGCCTCCGCCTCTGAAAGCAGTAGAATTTGAAGTAGATATATGTTTAGTCCCTTCGAGTTCTACAGCTCTATGTTTTTAGGTTGACTTTCCTTACTTTACCTATTTCATAGACCCCACATTTAAATGGTGCTAAGGAAAAGTTCCTGTGTTCCTCAGAATATTTTCCACTGTAATTATATTAACATAATCTTTTTGATCACACAGTTTTGATCTGCAACTCTCTGTCAACACATAGAACAGTTGGAAGACCTAACTGTCGAGTGAATTTTTAATAAGTCCTGGAAAGGTTTTGTAATTCCATCTCAGAGGATTCATGATTTCTAAAGTACAATTCTCTCATAATGTATTTTCAAATAAGAATTTTAGAAAATGGAAAAAACTGTTCATGGACATTTTTAAATAGAACAGTCTAAAACTAACATATATAGTGTGAAAATATTAAAACGTAAAAGTTCCTTAATAATATAAATATTGAGGTGATACAAAATATAAAAAATATAAATCCTGTGGAGAAATAATGAACAATTAATGAATTTCATAAAACTCAGTATTATGCTATGTGGATATTAAACAATGGAACTAAATAAATACTAATAAAAATGGTTTGTAGTGAAAAATATTATCAGCGAAGTACACACATTTCTTATTGCTCCATGGTTCACAAAACATGAGAAATGAAGGCATTAATGAGTTTAATTAATTAATTTTATTTTTTCAGAAGCATATTAGTTCCTATGATATGCCAAACACACACACACACACACACACACACACACACACACACACACAGTTTAATATGTATACACATATATACACTGGTTAAATATATATATTTTTATATATACAGACACTCTTTATATATATATATATACTGTTTATATATATATACTATATATACTGTATATATACACACACATATATATACTATGTATATAGTATATATATAAACAGTATATATATACACACACACACTGTGTGTATATATATTTTTTTATTTTTATTAAAATAAAATATACACAGTGTATATATATACACACTGTGTGTGTACATATATATACAGTATATATATATATATATATATATTTTATTTTTTTCTACACAAGGAATTAAGTCAGGTTCCTAAAACAGTACTCCTCATGAAGCAGACATTAATATAAATTAATGATATTAGTTCTATCAAAAAAATTTCTCAAAGATACTTTATGCTACATCCCAAACACCTTCCAGTGTAGAAGTATATGATATGAGTACAAAAAAAAAATTAGCTTTACATGGTCAGCTTTATGAGGATGTTTATGGAGGAAATGTGGGGAAGACTCATTGAAGACAAGCAAAAATTACTTGTGAGCCATAAAGTAAAAGATATCACAAACTTGCACATCTTATTAATATGTTTCTCAAACTCTGTTCTCTGGGATTTTTTCTTGATATGGTAATGTGTCTTCCAAATGAGGGAAATTTTCATTTTCATAACATTTAGAAAATGTATTAAATTAAAGTCAAGGGGGTTTTTAGTTTTGTTTTTGGGGTTTTAATTTTTTTATTGAAAGTTGTTTATACACTAATGTGCATTGTAAATTTTCAAGACAAGTTCAAGTAGACATATGGTATGGAATCTATCAAATGTTTCTCACTCCTATTTCATCTTGGAACTATTTATGCATAGAAGGCCCTGTCCAGTGAGCATTGTTTAGGTATCATTGTTTATCTATCACTATGGAGTAAAGTGCATGCTTGAACAATTGCTGAAAAAGCCACTGCAACTTTAACTTCACCTTTATTTTAAGCTCATCTGTATTTATCCATTCGTTCCATTGACTTTCACAATTATGTGATTTATCCTTATTGAATAACTTAGTTTTTTTTTTCTGAAAACTGTATGCACTAAAACAGCTCTTTAACCTTCCCAATGCTGTTTTATTTGCCTGAAATACCTGCTTCTCCTTGTCTGCTTGACAAGCACTTATTTGCCCTCCACTGTCACCTTTTATCTTTGGATTCAACTGGCCATTATGAACTGTTCACTCATTTGTCTTTTATCAGATGTTTAAAGATAGATTCACTATAGTACTTTTCATATTATAGTTCTATGTCTATGAATGTTTGTTGAGTTTAATTAAATTGAAATATAGGAATGAGAACTGGGCACGATTGGGGTAGAAATTGTGAGGACACACATAAGAGCCAAGAAAAACTGAAATATAACCAAAAAGATGAATGTTTAAATTTGGAGGTGCATTTGACATGGACAAAAAGCATAATGCCAGAGACTGTTTTATCAAATGTCTGCACAAAGGAGATATCAAAAACACTAAGTTATTACAATAAGAATAAAAATGAATCTTCCCCATTTGAAAATATTTTTGTAACAGTTTTTTATGCCAAGTTTCTTAAAGAAAATTCTTCTATACAGTTCTTAAAGAAGCATACATGAAGTGCTCTTTAAAATGTTAAGTTACGTTAGCATGTCCATATGTTATTCTGTGGGTAAATTCTATACTTAAACATCATATGGTAACCAATCTAAATTACTATCTTTATTTTCTCAATTTCCCATTATAATTGTGGTGATAATGATGAAAGAAAGTGATTTCCATGAAAAAACTGCATACTGAAGAAATCCTAAAATTCCCAAATCCCCTTTTTCTTCCTGTATTTTCAGCTATCATCTAAGAGTTAATGTTCATGCATGAATTTGCAAATATCCTAATAGCAAACAGGTTTAAACTCATATTACCATTAAAAAACACTAATGTATGTTTTTCTCTCTTTAACCCTGTAATTAATTTTTGACACTGAGCACACTCATAATTGTAGTTATTAGGATATTGCTTTATTATTTTGAAATGAATTTTACATTGTGAGCCATTTTAGTAAAACAACAGGGTTGCATAAATTCAGTGGAATCATCTGCAAAATTTTCTGTAGTATAAAGAAAAAGAGAAACATAATAAATTAAGTTTTCCCTTTATATATTTTAGAATAGAAATTCTATTCTGCTACCAGACTTTCTATTCTGCTACCAATCAGCCAGCTTACACAAAAATACTATGCTTTATTACTTACTGTAGATTTCTAGTTTTTATTTTACATACCTGTTAAAACCTGCATTTCCTTTGTGCTTGCTACAGAATTGTCTTGGACATTCTTGACTGTTTTTGAGTATTAAGTTGTAGGTTTTGATTAGAAATTTCCTGAATTTGTAAATTAATTTTGGGAGAATGGTTTCTTTAAATAAATTGTTCAAATTTCAATCATTCTTCAACTCTATATCTATTTAGATTTTTTAAATTTTCAATAAATATTTATAATTATCTTCATATATATCTTGAACATCTTGTCTAAGTATTTATTGAAGGTATATAGGACATTTATCTATTTTGTGTATTGACATTTGCTCTAGCAATCTAGATGAATACTTTTTCTGAAAGATTGTCTTTCACTTTGCTGATTTACAATATAGAACAGGGTTCTTAACCATTTGCAGCAGAATACTACTGTGTCACAATTGGTTTACAATTGAGGAAAGATATTGATCTGGTTCCTTTAGCAATTTCTGTGTTTCCCCTGAAATGAAAAATGCTGGGAAACACTGAATAGACAATCAAAACATCATTTTTTTCTTCTTCTTTTTTCCTCTTGTCACATTGCTCTGGCAGAGTCCTTTCGTTTGGCTTTGAATAGATGTGGTGATTGCAGTCTACCTTCTCTTGCTCCTGCTTTTCAAATAAAACATTTGTAATGTTTCACCATTAAAAATGATGAAAAAAATAATGTCTGTTGTTGGTTGTTAGTAAGTAGCAATTGTCAGATTTAGAAATTTCCCTTTCATTCCAAATGCCCTGGCACTTAATCTTCAAAAGTATGTGGAATTTTATTAAATATTTATTCCAGCATCCAAAAAGATGATCCATGATTTTGTTTCATTCCATCTGCTAATATGGCCAATTACACTGATAGTTTTCTTTGCTGCTCGATTTTTCTTCTACTCTTGGTTATATGTATTTTAAAATTAAATGCTCTGTTTAGTGTTATATTGATTTGTTAGGGCTATCGTTAAAGAAAAAAAAATACTATGTACTGGGTGGCTTAAAAACTAAAATTTAGTATTTTCACATTTCTGGAGACTAGAAGTTAGAGATTAAAGTGTCAGCAGGATTATTTCTTCTTAGGCCTCTCTCTTTTTGGCTTTTAAATGGCTGTCTTGTGTCCTCACATGGTCTTCCCTCTGTGCCTCTATGTCCTAATCTCTTTTACTTATAAGGACACTAATCATACTGGATTAGGACCCATCCACATGTCCTCATTTACCTTAATTATATCTTTAAAAGCCCTATGTACAAATATAGTTACTTTCTGAATTATCGGGGTGGGGGCTAGGACTTCACCAAATGAATTTTGATGAGGACACAATTCAATCCATAGTAAATGTGAAAATATTTCTATTGAGGCTTTTTTCATTTACAGATAATTGTAGATCCACATGCACTTGTAGGAAATAATAAAGATTCCATGGGCCCTTCACCCAGTTTCACTGTAAAGTTAACAATTTAATCTCTCCATTTTTACTTAGTAATTCCATAAGAGACCACAAACATGCTTATGTAATTATTTCCTTTTAAGTTTTCCTGATAATAAGCCTATAAAAAGGCATCTATTGTTAAATAATATGTATTTGTATTCATATATATAAAACACAATTCTGTTAGAAAACTAATGAAAATAGAGCTACTAAACAGCAAATCATAACTGGAACTGTTATAATATTTGACTTACAGAAATCCCTTGAAGTCTCATAAAGGCTTTATCATCGTAAACAATTAATATTACATGGATACTTTCATTTACTGTCCCACAAGGGCAACATTTAATTATATAGGTAAAATTTTAAACATGCTGTTTTTTGAGGTTATTTTATAATGCTGTAACCAATTAATGAAATGCAATAGGTATAATAATTTGTCTTTCATTTTTTTTTTCTTAAATCAGATAGAAAATATCTTATTTAACATAAAATCTGGTGACTTTAGATGTGATGTTAATTTATTCATCTATTAATTGTTTAAGATACTAACCCAGTTGGCCAGACACATTGTCTCACACCTGTAATCCCAGCACTTCGGGGAGGCCTAGGCGAGTGGATCATGAGGTCAGGAGATCGAGACCATCCTGGATAACACAGTGAAACCCCATCTCTACTAAAAATACAAAAAATCAGCAGGGCGTGGTGGCGGGCGCCTGTAGTCCCAGCTACTCAAGAGGCTGAGGCAGGAGAATGGCGTGAACCTGGGAGGCGGAGTTTGCAGTGAGCCGAGATCGCGCCACTGTACTCCAGCCTGGGTGACAGAGCAAGACTCTGTCTCAAAAAAAAAAAAAAAAAAAAAAAAAAGATACTAACCCAGCAATAAGGCAAAATACAAGTCATGCAGAATACTAGTCCCTCTGTCCCCAAGAGCCTATGTGTAATAAATATTAAGTATACTAGAAATAGTAGAGATAACTAGATAATAAAGGTACAGAAAATAAAGAGATATTTAATTGAAATGAGGCAAACAGGTCTTCACAGGGAAGTATTGATATAAATTAAGCCTTAAAATATTAATACATTTTCATATTAAAGGAACATTTTAGATGTAAAGAGTAGAATACGTCAATGTTTCTAGCATTAAATGCATCTTTCAGGAGAAGAAGGATGATGAGAAGAGATTTTGGGCTCCCTGCAGCCTCTCATAGATGAAACGTTTAAGTGACAATTTTAAAATGTTCCTTATTTAAAAATTTATGCAAACCTAGGAAAATGTCATTGATATAACCTTTTGTTGTTGTTGTTATTGTTGTTTTAATATTGCCCCTTCCTTCTGCAAAATTTTATGTGACAGTATTTGGTGCTTCTCTTCATCTGTGGATAATGACACATGTCTTCAACAAGGTCCACATTCTTAGCAAAGTTTAGTTCTTGAGGACTCTCAGCACTATGCTGCACTATTTACTCCTCCACATTGTTCTCCAGCCACTCTGCCTTTTTAAAATTTTCACTGAAGAATCAGGGAAAGTAAAAAATGGTTTATGTGGGATGATTATGAGGTCAGCTGTATTTCTGTTGCAAGTGTGATGCTTAGGAAGAACTGTGACTGATGTGGTAGGAAATAGAGGTCCTTGACTGTCATTCTCTAAACCACAGAAGTGATTTGAAGAAGAGATATATTTCATATTTCAAATCTCATTCTCAAATTAAACCCAAACGTGGCATTTCAACTCATTAATTTTTCCTCTGGGCCAAAACAAAGATTAAAAGTAAATGAAATTAATTAAAGAGCCAAATCCTGATCAAGTAAAATAAAAGGAAGTGCATATTCAAATGTTAAAGTCATTACTTGGTTCATTCTAGTACCATTTTTATTAACAAACATAAAGCTATCAAATTATTAACAACTCCCGAAATATTTCTATTTTGTCTTCTGAAAAATGTAATAAGTCTGTCCCTAAGAGTCTGTAGGCTGACCCCAAATTTTAGATGTTTCACAGCCACTAAACTTGGGTGGGTATTATTACTTTCATCTCTCATTTAATGAGTTTAGACATGATTTAATTATTTCCATCATTTCTCCAAACTCAAACATTCTCTTAATCACAAATTTGTAGCACTGAAAAGAGATGACCATGAAAATATAATCTTGTTGAAGCATTCTGGTTTATTTGAATCATGTACCCTGGTGAGTGCCACAACATGTTAAGACCGGGTATGACTAGAGTCCATTAGGTCATGTTTCAATGCCTCCAATTGCAGATGAAGTGACTAACACTCTAGAAGAGCTAGTGATTGTCATAAAATTGATCCTTCCTTGCCCTTTAAAATACCATCTTCACCTGGACTCCTGGACACTACATATTGGCTTTCATGTCTTTGCTATCTTCATTTCCTTTGTATTTTTGTCTAGTTTTATATATTTAAAAACAATCCATAACCTGAAAAAGCTCAATAGACTTTCCCCATGGACTCCACAGTTTCGTATCTAACTGCCCACTTGACGTGTTTCCTTAATGGTACCTATTATATGCTGATGTATCTTAAATTCAACAATGTAACTCAATTTCACAAAACAAATACGTAATATCTACCCCCTCCCATTCCTCCCTTAATTATCAATCTATCTTCCAAGTTGGCCAAGGTTAACAAACAAACAAAAACCTTGCAGTTTTTCTTCTTGACTTCTCCTTTCTCTTACATTCATATTTAATCTCTCAGAAAAGTTTGTTGCTCCTACCTACAAAATACATTTAAAATCTGACCACTTCTCACCCATTTAATTGCTGCCATGTCAGTAGCAGCTTCTGCTTTTACCTCCAACATCAGTGAGAACAATTCTGCTCAAATATGGGTCAGAGCACATCAATTTGCTAAATTCCCTTCTGTGCAGAATCTCCTATATCACTAAGAAGAGGAGTCGTCAAAATACCATATAAGGACCTAAACTGTCTGACCTCCTTTCCTTTTGCACCTGGTCTCCCACCTCTGTACTCCTCTCATTCTTTCGCAGTCATCTTGGTCTTCTTCTGCATGGTTAGGCATTTCCTTACCACATTATTTAAAAATGAACCCTATACCCATAGCTGAGCAACCCCACCCTCTTTTTTTTTCATAATACTTGTCTGTATCTAAATTATTATAAATTACAATGGTTATTACATAATCCTAGATTTTGTGTGTATGTATGTGCCTATATATGTACTTATTTTTCTGTGTTCTCCCACCAGAATGTAAGTTCAAGGAGGTGACATATGGTTATCTGTTTTGTTCATTATTTTATCTCCAGTCCCTAGGAAATCATCTGACACAATAATTTTATGTTTCATATAAATAATTAACTTAAAAAAAAAAAACTCTATTTATAAAACTGCTATTGCATTCCTGTCTTATGAAAAGCTTAATCTTTACCCTTACTCTGAAAATACAGCAACAATCCTCTAATGTTCTATCTACAAATATGAGTAATATTTCAGAAGATTTTAATTAACTAGGTTTAGAGAATGCCGTTATTATTGGATATTTTCTTGGTTTCCAGAAGGAATCTAGTGAGGAATTGTTTTGGGTATTCTAAATTATTTTTAAAATATACAATAACAACCTCCCACCAGAGATAGTTGCCCAACATTACTAAATACAAGCATTGTGAAATATTTATATTTCGTCTTTGAAAATTCAGACATGTTCAAAGAATGATGAATTGCATTTAATTTTGTTATTTATGCATGAGTTTAATGTTAAAATAAACATTATAACTAAAATTACTATCTCACATTTTAAAACTTAGTTTGACTTTATTCTTCATTTTCATTATGACAATTACAGGCATTTAGAGATAATGTGACACAGATATCACCTAATAAAATTGATTTTAGAACAGCCAGTGATCATGAATATAATCTGAGCAATTTTTTTCAACACATAATATTTCCACCTAATAACGTTACTGTCATGTATAATGAACAAATATTGATGATCGATAATGTAGTGTTTTCAACATATTTAAAGAATGAAAGCTCCCCAGAAGAGAGAATAGTAAATTACAAATAATATATTATTTATATTATTGTCATAAATATCATATACATATTAGTTGACTTCCTGGGATCTGGTAGTATCCATCAAAGGAAAAAGGTTGAATAGCAGACAACTGTCTTCAGAACAGAGTAAGGAGGAACACCAGCAATGAAAGTGAAAGCGAAGTATGAAGTATGGGACAAAGAGACACTGACACAAAGGGCATTGAGAAGTAACAACCCAAGATACAAGATGGTGATACTAAGGAGCAAAGGAAAAGGTGTTTCTGAAAAGGAGGTCATGATCCACACTTTAAATGCTGCTTTCCTGACAGATCAATTAACAAAAATGGTGAAAGAGTTCACAATGGATTCTGAAGTAAGATGGTTGTTAGTGATCTTGTCCACAATCTGGAGTGACGGTAGAAAAGGCAAATTGAAAGTAGTAGTGTAGAAGATTCTTAAGTGCCCACTTGGTGCTCTACTCCACTGTGGCAGTATTTGTATCTAAAGTGTTAGACATAGCTCCCTCTTCTTTTTCCTCTGCTTTTCTCAAGAAGGACTTTTTCACCACGGCCGTGTGCTGCATCTCACCTGAAGACAGCAAGTCTCAGAGGCTCACCCAAGGCCCTCCACCTAGTATCTGGGTAATACTGCTGGTTATTCAGGACACAAGGACTCTTCAGGTAGCAGTTAATGAGTGCTGCCAGGACTAGATCCTTTCCTTCAGGTCAGCAGGTTCCTTTCTGGCCCAGGATGTGCCTAGAAATGACACCTCGCAGCTTGGGCCTGGAACAGGGGCTTCATGACTCTGACCAGTGTCGTATCCTGTGGCTGATCAAGATCAAAGATGCAAGATAAAGTCCTCCCCACTTTTTTCTCTCCTTTGCTCAAGCAGAAGGAAAGGGTTAGGGTTAGCCTAGGTCTAGGGAGGGTTAATGCCAGCATTCCCTTAGCTGCCCCAGCTGGTGTCCTTGTGTGTCACATGCCCCACAAATCAACTGTATCAGCTTACTTCAGTGCTAGGACTTGCCTATGAGTGGCAGTCCTTATGGCCCAGATTGCCTTTCAAGTTTACTTAGAGACCGAGAACATTTTGGACCTCAGTGGCAAGGTTTGTGGGCACTGAAGTCAGGGGAGGTCCAAGATTTGTGGGCACTGAAGTCAGGGCTGCTGGTATTAGTTGTTCACCTCTGGCTAAGATTGTTTAAATGTTCCATTTGTGGGTGAGTGTCAGATGACTTTGGTCTGCTTTTTCTTTCTCCTGTAACAGAACAGCACTGAGTTCAGTGCTGTTTTGACTGATATGAAGTTAAAACGGGATACCATGAGTGCTCACCTCATTTTGGTTATTGTGACGTGTTTTTCCCTTGTAGATAGTTGTTAACTTTGTGTCCTTGAAGAGGGGGGATGATTGATGGAGACTTCTATTCTGCCATCTTGCTCTACCTGTCAACCCCTGGTTCAGACACAAGAGTTTATTGTTTATGAAAATATGCAAATTGCTCATATTTCCTATGCTTCACTTATCTATAATGGTAATAATGATACTACTATCTGATAGGTTTTTATGAGGATTAAAACAGCTATCCATGTAAAGATATTAGAACACTGCTTGGCATAGTAAACTAAAAATATTACTAAAAGTATTATTATAAAACATAAACTATTATTGTCATTACAATAATTAAAAGCATCTGTCCATCAAGTGTTATTTTCTTCATTTATTTTCCAAGCCATTTTCATTAGCCTGAAATTATTTGTATATCTATTTTTGGAAACTCATCATAAATAAGAAAAAATTCATTCTCAATGTTTCTCCATAGACAATACATTTTATTCTCTTTTGCTCGTTTTATTGTATAGTGAAGTGCCCATATCATTTGTTTATAGTGTGTAATCTGGAGGGTTGGTGTTACCAACATAAATTAGCAAATTGAGTTTGGAACCAATGAAGTAAGGGTATTAGAGTGTGCTTGATACTGCTGTATATGGACAATGAAGCCACTATGACAGGGCTCAGATATTAGTATTTAGCTTTCCCTTTGGCTATAAGGCTATAAGAAATGAAGTTGTTAGTATTTAGCTTCATTTCTTTGCCTGCTGGAAAATGCATAACTCTGCCTCACTGTTTCGTTTTGTTCTGCTTTCAATTTTTTATATCCAAGTGGAAGAATCCCAGAGGCTGGAAGAGTAAGCTGCTTTATAATACTTTTGAGGATTAGTGGTTATTAAAGGGAGATTCCACATAGTTTATTTCTAGTTGCACACCATGCACTGGCCCCTAGTAATTTCTCTTCCAGTTAATTGTTGCTACAAGTGTTGTGCCAGAGCATCTTTTCTTTTTTATTTTTTTCTGTGACAAGGGTTTTGCTCTCATTGCCCAGGCAGGAGTGCAATGGTGCAATCTCCGCTCACCACAACCCCTGCCTCCTGGGTTCAAGTGATTCTTCTGCCTCAGCCTCCCGAGTAGCTGGGATTTCAGGCATGTGCCACCATGCTGAACTAATTTGGTATTTTTAGTAGAGACGGTGTTCCCTCCATGTTGGTCAGGCTGGTCTTGAACTCCTGACCTCAGGTGATCCGCCAGCCTCGGCCTCCCAAAGTGCTAGGATTACAGGCATGAGCCACCGCACCTGGCTCAGAACATCTTTTATTTATATGCCACAATTTATATTGGTGCCTCACATAGGGGGTTTATTAGCAATGAAGCACGGTGTTTCTTTGATGCATTTGACAGTTTTTGATATCTTTAGTGTAATTTGATCCAACTTACATTATATTTAACAAAAATTCTTCAGTGATTTTTGGTTCCCAATATGATGTAAGATTATCTATATTTTATATTATTTTATTTTATTGAAGACCTGGAGGCATGGGTGGAGTTTAAGGGAAAGGAGAATTTTATGCCTCTGATGTGGTCAGTCCATTATCTTGTCTGTTAATGGCTTGAGAAGAAGGAGAATGAAAAAACAGCATAGATTTGGCATACAGTTCCAGCTTGGATAGTTACTTAACCTCAATATTACTAAAAAAAAAAAAAAAAAAAAAAAAAAAAAATGAGTTTAATGACAGTGACTACTTCATAGAAAAATGTGTGATATTTAAATGAGTTAATATATGTAAGCCTGAATAGCAATGATTGACACATAATTAGCACAATACAAGTGTTTGAGGTAATTATTTTGAAATTTAACGACTACTTAGCATTTTATCATTTCAATGTATTTATTTAACCATTCTATTTATACATTCACTTTTTAACATTGCTTTTATAAAAAAAAGCTGTCATATACATCTAGATCTTTGAGTATATATTTGTATTTTAGAATAAAATTTTAGACAAAGGATAACTGGGTCAATGTTCAAAATAATGAACATAAGCATACTGAGAAATTCCCTTTGAGAATTGATGAGCAAGTTTGTAATCTCATTACTGCTGTATAAAAGAGGCCATTGTACATCACTCTCACCAGCAGTAATTGATATCATTACAAAAATTTAAAAAACATTTTCTAAGTTGAACATCAAATTTCACTTATTATGTATAACATGTTAATATTTTAAATTTACATTTTATTACTAATAAAATGAAATTTTCTTTATGTGTACTTTCATATCATAGAATGTATCATGTATACTTTTGTAATTATATAGCATGTTCTTGATATCATCTGTATATGGAAACATCCTAAATATATAATTTTGAATCTCATGCTTTCTCTCATTAGTATGTCATGGATTATATCCTGAATATAATAAGTCATGTATTGCATTTTATACTATTTTAATTATTTCAAATCTATATGATTTTTTTTGCAATTTTTATTACAGATGGTGAGTTAATACTGAATGATATAATTTGGCATTTGACAGGGTACTGCTACACCATAATATTGCCCCTTTTACTGTTGCATGTCTGCAATTGATGAGAACATATTTTATATTGACTCAAATATGCTGCCTATCTATGAAGTAATTCTTATTCTACCCTGTAATGAAACAAAATAATTATATTTTTGTGTATATTTATTTTTAAAATATATATTTATAATTACTTTAATAGGCTATTGAAAACACAATTTAAAGAGAAATGTTTATAGTATTACCCAAAAATACATGTTAACCATGAAACAAATCTAACATGAGATAGTCAACGCATATTTGTATTTTGAAAAATTTAAACGTATAAATGTATTGAGGGAAATAGCATGTTCATGCACAAGGAGACTCTTCATCATCTCAATTAATTTTCAACTTGATCTCTAATTTTAATTAATATTCCAAAAGAATTTTCCAAGAAATGTGCTAAAATGTTTACAAAATTTGGATGGAAGGCCAAAGAATAGCTATGATGCTCCTGAAGAAAAAGTGAAGTGAAATGCCTTGGCAGATATCAAGACTACTTGGGAAGGTGTAACTAGAGTAAGAATTACCCTACACCATTTAAAGAAAAAGCTTCAGGGAGCCAAACTTTACTAATTTTATTTAAGGTATAATAAAGAAGATTATGACTTCATTACGGGAAATATTTTCTTAAAAACACACAAACATACAACACACACATTCAAAAATTAAACCTAAAAGAAAATATTTATGTATTTAACTACATTAATATTAAGAACTTCTAATAATTAAAAAGCCATAAAGTTTAAATAAAGCCACAAAGTAGAACAACAACAACTTTAAAAAGTGGAGGTGATTCAGCAGGCAACTTTATTTAGGAAAACATGCTCCAAAGAATATAGTCCCAGATACTTGAGAGGATGAGGCTGTGGGATCACTTAGCCCAGGAGTTTGAGGCTGCAGTGAGCTATGATTGTGCTACTACACTCTAGCTTAGGGGACAGAGTGAGACCCTGTTACTAAAACTAAACATGAAATTCTTCTGTTTGACTTGTTAAGAAGTCTTTGTTCTCTAGTCTTCAGTTTGGTTACATGCACTTGAGTTTGGTGGATAAATAGAGCTGCAAAACATCTAACATTTCTGCTCTCACTTCTAGAGAGAAAATTTGTCATCATAAAGCCATAAAGTGCTCTAATACCTGCTGAGATGACCAGTAAAATCCAGGAAAAGACTATGACAGAGATGAAATTGCTTTAAAAGACTGGTCCCTCACCATGAACTATAAACACTTGCCCATCAAAGCCAAAATTTTATGAGTAATAAAAGGATTCTTAGCCTCTGCTCACTGTTTAAATTTCTTATGGAAGGACAACCTCATAAGAATAAATCACACCCAACCAAGTTTAGCATAAATGCTTTAGACATTGTTTTCACCTCTAAAATACATAGACTATTATTGAAGCTAATCTTGTTTTATAAAGCAAGATATTCTCCCCAACAATGATGCAAAGCAAAAACAATTGAATTACCTACTCAGCCTCTTTGCACTCTGGGTCTATGTATTTTTTAGCTTTCCTCAATATATGAGTAAATTAATGGTACCATTTTAATGTGCTCTAAAAAACATAAAGAAAACAAGCGCATATGGAGGTCACAGGCTTGAACCAGAAAACACATTTCAAAATTTTACTTGTTTTGCACGTTTACTAAATCTATTTAAAATTGACTATATTAATTCTCCTCACGATCATAGAGAACACATCTAGAGACAGATTAATGTGTAATTCAAGTATTTTAATGTACCCTTTACAGTCATTATTCATATATAAAAATAATATTTTCCTTTCCTGTTGGAAGCATGACCAACCACAATATTCAACATTACCTTTGTAATCAAATATACATTTATACAGCTAAAGGCTTTTCAGCTGACCAAGACAGTTGGTCAAAAGAGTGCTTTGGTACTGAATTGCACATATAATTACATTAGCCATTCAATTTGTATTCATTATAAATATCTGCAATAACACCTTTAGACACAGAGACACCAAACAAGAAAAAACAATCTCTAGTTTCATTTAGTATTCGCCTTCCTGGAGTAAATTTCATTTGGGCAGAAAATGTAGAGTAATATATGCACTTGAGGTTGGGATGCAAATAAAATCTCCCTGCTCCTTATTAATAATAGCTTCTAGGTTTGAGGGTTATTGAAGGCATACTATTTCTTCCATCTTCAGACAGAGGTGAGAGATCCATTAACCTGTACATGCCTCAGTTAATACAAGACACATCATCTAGATACTAGAATATTTAAATATTTCTGAGATATCAGCAAAATACCAAAGCATTTATAAACTTAGGATACCTACTCTCAAAACCCCACTTCTTAAAAATATAATTGTGTACTGATTGGTAAAATGAGATAGATTTGATGTAATATAAAACAGATGCCTTTCATTAAACATGGATTATTTTCAAGCACGGGAGGATGAATGCATTTATGTAATACAGTGTATTAAAAATAGGTTTTGATGGCCCTGAAAGGAAGAGAGAAAGGAAGTAACAAAGGAAGATTATTTCCGAAGGCACGAAATGAAGAATATAGTATAAATATTCATTTTCCATAAAAGTATTTTTGTGGAGAGTAAGACGAAAGAAAATAATAAGATAATTCACAGACCATCAGAAAAATCGTAAAAGCAAGGTTATATGAGGAAAAGAAAGAAAAAAAATAGAAATAAAATTGCTAGGGAACATAAAGAAAGGGACATAATGGATTGTTAATCTTCTGGCAACTTAGTAAGAAGGATAGTGCACCCTACCAAGAAAGAAGCAAGTAAAACTTCGAATGTATAGAAAAATGTTGGCAGTCTTTGGCTGAGTTAATGAAGAAGGAGGCTGCCAGGACACAGATTTCACGGTGAATTCATTACACCTTAGAAACCTGGAAGGAAGGTGGTCCCAAGAAAGCTGGAGTTAAATTTAGACTTTGAAACAGGGGGCTAAAGGTAAGACGCATAGGGACCTAAAAGAGAAATTTACAACTGCAGGGAATTGAAAAGTCAATGGATGGGATTTATTTATTCAAAAGCTATTAAACACTCTCGGGGATAAAGTAAACCCTGGAGAATGTCACTTATAGTGGGGAAATTAGAAGACTAGACAGAGAAATAAAATATCTTAAGTAAGTTTACCAGGGAAATATTATGAAATAATAGAAGCGGACTCCCTGAAGATAATAGTAGGTTTGGGAGGAGAGGGTAACCTAATTATGTGGCCTTGCTGGAGTTGGGCCTAAGGTGAGTGTAAAAGTGAGTTAGCTAAGTGACAGTGAGGACGGAGGGAAGTATATTTCAAAGGGGATAGCAAAAGACAGAGATTTATAATGGGTGGTCCTATATCAACAGCATTAGAATCACCTGGGAACTTGGCAATAAAAATTCTCAATTTATAGTACCTAATGTAGAGCCACTGAATCAGAAGCTTTGGAAGCTAGGTCCCGGCATCTGTTCTAACAAGCTGTCCCTGTGATTCTGACGCTGGCTAGCATTTGACTCCCAGTGACACAAGCAGACACCTAAAAACACTGAAGAACATCTGCCTGTCACACACATTACATTTTAACAAATTACTTGCCTTTTAATTTTGTGCATAGTTTAATTACATGTATTTTTAAATTGAATTTAACTTTTTGAATACAAAATTCTCACAAAGCAAAATCCCACATACATGTGGCATAAGAAATAAAATGTTGCCAGCATTCTTAGATCTTTGCTCCTCCCCATTCTCAGTAAATATGCCCCAACAATGACAACCAATCTGAATTTTTAAATTTTAGTTTTGTTTTCCCTCGTTTAATTTTTATGTGGATGGGGGTTATGCAGTATATTCTCTATTCTCTTTATGCTTTTTTTCTAAGTATAGGATGTTCGTGTAATTCATGTTGTGTTTAGTTTTAGCAGTTATTTCTATGATCATGTGCTTTTTGACTGAATGATCATATCAAAATTATATATCTGTTATATTGATGATGGACAGAATTTAGGTAATTTTAAGTTTGAAGTTATTATGAATGATGCTACCACAAGCTTTCTTGCACTTCTCTTGTTCCTTTGTTAGGATGTACACATAAACATACATATATACATATGTGTGTGTGTGTGTATATATATGTATGTCTCGCTATATAGAGAGAGGCTTTTTGGTCATGATTTATGTATTTGTTAAATGTTATTAAATGATAACACATTGTTTCCAAAGTGATTGTTCCAACTCACCCTCCCGTTAGAAGTGTACAATATTTCCTATTGCACCACATGGACACATTACTCTGTGGGTCACAGATGTTTATTTCAGCCACTCTGGCAATTAGGTAGCAGCATTTTTTGTTTGATTTTATGTTTATTAATGATATAAAAGCTTTGCATGTTTATTGGGCATTTGCATTTTTTCTATGTGAAAGGTCTATTTTTCTTATTAAATTTCTTTCCTATTGAATATAAATCAGACTTATTATATTCACAGATATTCTAAAATTTTCAGTCTTAAAATGGATCCAATTTGGTTGTGTTTATTGCTATGTGTCAATACTATTAATCTGTAATTGCTCATATTTCATTTAAGATTCTTCCCACTTTAGTCAGTCTCGAGACTAGAATTAAATATGGTGCATTATAAGGTATTTGTATCAAGTTACAATAACTTCTTGAGATTAGATTGGAAGTTTTATTTATTTTTCATGCTCTAAAAATGTGCTACTCAGTATAGAACCACAAGCCATGTGGCTATTGAGCACTTGGAATTTAGCTATTTCAAACTTGAATATGCTATAAGCATAAAATACAGACATACATTGTTTTCTTGTGCTGTAATGTGCTTCACAGATACTTCAGTTTCTACAAATTGAAAGTTTGTGGCAATCCTGAGTCAAGCCAATCCATCAGCACCAGTTTTTCTAACACCATGTGCTCACTTTGTGTCTCTGTCACTTTTTGGTAATTCTCACAATATTTCAAACGTTTTTATTATATCTACATGGGGCTCTGTGATCACTGATCTTTGATGTTACTATTGTAATCATTTTGGAACATCATTGCATCGATATAATATGGCAATCTTAATAGAGAAATATCGTGTGTGTTCTGAATGCTTACAACTGACCATTCTGCTTTCTACCCCGCGTCTTCTCATGTCTCCACGTTCCCTAAAACACAACAATATTGAAATTAGACCAGTTAATAGCCCTGCAATGGCCTCTAAGTGTTTCAGTGAAAGGAAAAGTCACACATCTCTCGATTTAAATGAGACGATGTATATTTGTAGAAAGAAGCTTAGTGAGGAAATCATGTGGAAAGCTCAGATAGCCCAGAAGCTAGACCTCATGCTTCTAACAGTTAGCCAAGTTGTGAATGCAAAGGAACAATGCTTGAAGGAAATTAAGAGTGCTGCTATAGTAAATACATGAAAGTTAGGAAACCTAAAGAAACTTGTTATTGATATGAAGAAAATTTTAGTGGTCTGAATAGAAGACCAAACCAGCCACAACATTTCCTCAAGCCAAAGCCTAATCCAGAGCAAGACTCTAGCTCTCTTCAATCTATAAAGGCTGGGAGAGGTGAGGAAGGTGTAGAAGAAAAGTTTGAAGCTAACAGAAATAGATTCATGAAGTTTATGGAAAAAAGTTGCTTCCATAACATAATAGTGCAATGTGAAGCAGTAATTCCTGGTGTAGAAGCTGCGGTGAGTTATCCAGAAGATCTAGCTAAGATCATTGATGAAGGTGGTTATACCAAACAACATATTTTCAATGTGAAGAAAACAGCCTAGTATCAGAAGATGGTGCCACCTAGGACTTTCACAGCTAGAGAGGAAAAGTCAATGCTGGCTTCAAACTTTCAAAGAACAGACTGCTTCTCTTGCTAGGGGTTAATGCAGCTGGTGAGTTTTAGTTTAAGCCAGTGTTCATCTTCCATTCCAAAAATCCTAGGTTCCTTAAGAAAGATGCTAAATTTACTCTGCCTGTCCTCCAGAAATGAATGAACAAAGTCTGAATGACCACACACCTGTTTACAGCATAGTTTAGTGAATATTTTAAGCCCGCTATTGTGACCTACTGCTCAGGAAAAAAAAAATATTTATTTCAAGATATTACTGCTCAGTGACAATGCAACTGATCACCCAAGAGATCTGATAGAGTTGTACAAGGAGATAAATATTGTCTTCATGACTGCTAACATGGCATCCATTTTGTAGCCCACTGATAAAGGAGTATTTTTACTTTCTTTTTATTTAAGATATACTTTTTGTAAGACTATAACTACCATAGACAGTGATTCCTCTGATGGATCTCAGCAAAGTCAATTGAAAACTTTCTGAAAAGAATTCACCATTCTAGATGCCATTAAGAATATTTATGATTCATAAGAGATCAAAATGTCAGCAACAACAGGAATTTGGAGGTGATTCATTCCAACCTTCATGTGTGACTTTGAGTGGTTTAAAACATCATAGAAGTACTGCAAATGTAGTGGAAATAGCAAAAACACTAGAATGAAAAGTGGAGTCTAAAGAGGTGAATGAATTGCTGCCATTTCTTGATAAAACTTTAATGGATGAAGATTGTTTCTTATGGATGAGCAAAGAAAGTGGTTTCTTAAAATATAATCTACTCCTGGTGAGGATGCTGTGAACTTTGTTGAAGTGACAACAAAAGATATAGAACATTACGGGAACTTAGTTGCTAAATCCAAGTGCACAGTTTGAGAGGATCAACTGTAATTTTGAAACAAGTTCTATTGTGGGCAAAATGCTCTCAAATGGCATTGCATGCTGCAAAGAAATATTTCATGAAATGAAAGCTTGTCTTATTTTAAGAAATTATTACAGCTTCTCCAATCTTTAGCAACCACCACCCTGATCCATCAGTGACCATGAACATTGAGGAAAGAACTTCCATCAGCAAAGATGTTAGGATTTGCTGAAAGCATGGATGATTGTTAGCATTTTCTGTCAATAGAGTATTTGCAAATTAAGGCATGTACATTGTTTTCCTCAGATATGAAGTTATTGCACACTTAATAGATTATAGTATGGTGTAAACATAACTTTCATATGCATTGGGAAGCCAAAACATTTGTGTGACTTGCTTCAGAATGATATTGACTTTATTGCAGTGATCTAGAAACCTACCTGCAATAGCTCCAGGACATGCCTGTACGCACTTTACCACTTTGGTTTTCTAAAACTTGGTATAAACAAAATTTAAAATATAATGTTAATAATGTTTTATATTGATAATGTGTTATGATAATTTTATTTTGGATATATTGAGGTACATTCAATATTATTAAAATGAATATTACATGCTTTATTTTTTTTAAATGTGATGACTAGAAAATTTAAAATCGCATGTGAAATATTATATTTCTCTTGCATAGAGCTGTTCTAGAATATAATGAACAAAATTGTACAGATTTCACAGGTTTTAAAGAATCAGAATTTAGGCTCAATGTGTTTTTGGAGGTTAATTACCTGATTTTTTTTGACAAATTATATTTTATGTTATTGGTATTTTCAACCATTAGAAATTTATTTGTGTGAATTTTTGTACATGTTTAGCTTGCAATTTTACTAGCACAGAATTGTTAATCATTCTTTTATATTTTCAGTCTTTTAAACACATATAATCAAATTATGAAATTTCTATTTTAATATTCTTAATGATGTGTAGATATGTTCTCTCACTTTTTAAATAAGAACTACTAAAGGACTGATTATTTTATTTGTTTTTTAAAGCCTCATGTTTGGGTTTATACATCCATAAGTTATACATTTATATTTTATTCACTTTCCAATGGCTCTGCTCCAGAAAAAAAAAAAAAATGACTGCCTTATTTTATTTTTTAACTTTTCTCTTGAATATTAACTCTTCATATGTCTGGTTTATTTTCTCTTTTTTTCTCATTCTCCCAGAGAAATGACTAAATTTGCATGGTATTAGGGGTTGAGGTGCTTTCAGCCAGAGATTAGGCAAGTCCCTGATCAAAGCTTTAAGGTTTTGATGAAACAGGAAAATAAAATTAGATGTAGAGAGGCTTCACCGTCCAACCACAATTGGAGGTTCGCTAATTATGGCTTGAGGCCATACTTTTAGTGTTAATGACAGATTTTTTTCTTTATTTCTTCTTTAAAAAAATGAGATACATGTGCAGAACATGCAGGTTTGTTACATAGGTATACGTGTGCCATGGTGGTTTGCTGCACCTAGTGACCCATCCTCTACAATCCCTCCTCTCACCTCCCAACCCCCAACAGGTCCTGTTGTGCGTTGTTCCCCTCTTTGTTTCCATGCATTCTCAATGTTCAACTCCCACTTAGGAGTGAACATGTGGTGTTTGGTTTCCTGTTCCTGTGTTAGTTTGCTGAGGATGATGGCTTTCAGCTTTATCCATGTCCCTGCAAAGAACATGATCTCATTCCTTTTTATGGCTGCATAGTATTTCATGGTGTTTATGTACCATATTTTCTTTATCTAGCCTATCATTGATGGACATTTGGTTGGGTTCCATGTCTTTGCTATTGTAAATAGTGTTGAAATAAACATGTATGTGCATGTGTCTTTATAGCAGAATAATAGGAATGCTTTTACAGTGTTGTTGGGAATGTAAATTAGTTCAACCATTGTGAAAGACAGTATGACGATTCCTCAAGGATCTAGAACCAGAAGTACCATTTGACAGGTCTTCTCTGTATTACTTTTTGTTTACATAATTTTGTTTGTGTTGCTCAAAATTACTTTTCTAACTGGAAATGTAGTTTCCCTGCTAGGAATACTTGAATTTATTAAATAGGAACTTAGGCTGGTACATAATCCCATGTAACCTAACCTAAAATTGCACTCTGGGATATGTAACATATGCATATTTTTCCAAAAATTATACCTCACAGTCTGTTTTGAATTCTACCACACCATTCTCATATCATAACTCAGTGCTCTGGGAGCCTTCATTGTTTCAGTGTCCTGCTTTTTGTTGCTTTTTGTTGTTGGTATTCTATGCACAATTTGCATGTTTTTAGGAACTTTCTTAAATCCAGTATTGCATTTTGGGCTTCTGGCAGCCATTCCTCAAAATTTCTGATGAATAATGTAGAGATGGAATATTTCTAGACTATCATTCTTGTGCCTCAGTCACCTCACCTATAATAGGCATAATGACAAAGAGCTTAAAGCACTGTGTGGTTTATTAAAGACATATATGAAAAGCAATATAACAATCATTCTTATGCATTTACGTGTAATCTTTGCTTTCATGCTACAATAGCAGAGTTGAATAATCCAAGAGACTTGATGGCCCACAAAGTCCAAAATAATTACTATCTGCTTCTTTAGAGAGAGAAAAAAAATGCAGATCCATACAATGGAGGAATATATTGGTTTTAATTTCCTTGTAATAGGTTGTGTGTTCAATCCTGATAATTTAAGTGGAAGAGCTGAGTGGTGAGAGTCACACATTAGAAACTTAGTAAAGTCAGTACTTTTAACTGCTAAACTTTCATATCCTGCATGGCCAAAACTGAATTAATAACAAGATAATAACTTTACTTAAACGGTATTTGTTAAGGTATGTTTACAGTAAATAACTTAAAGTAATTTTTTTTAAATCTGAAATGCTAAAATAGCAACTTTTTAAATAACTACTTTTACCATGGATGGATAGTAACTGAGTATTTCCATTAAATGTTCTTTCTTATTTTGGAGCAATTCTTTGTCTTGGCAAACTCTTAAAAATGTAATCAAACATGGGTAAACAAGTTAGCTGTCTTTCTTCAATTTTCTTGTATTTACTTCTTCTGTCACTTATCAAATTCTTGAACAGAGCTCCTAGCAACCATTTCTTTCTCTCCCCATAGAAATGAAAGGCAAATTATCGTCCTACTTGGTGATATCTTTGTGTTGCCTATCCTTTGAGTATAATAGCTTCATTCTCACAG
This sequence comes from Theropithecus gelada, assembly GCF_003255815.1. Lineage (NCBI taxonomy): Eukaryota > Metazoa > Chordata > Mammalia > Primates > Cercopithecidae > Theropithecus > Theropithecus gelada. The sequence goes on along the minus strand of NC_037671.1, from coordinate 64,498,610 downwards.
GAATGTAGACTAAAACGAACTTGAGTGAATAAAATACTCAACTAACTACACTGCATTATTTTACACAGAATTGCTTCAGAAATTTTTGACACTTCATCAGAGGATTGACCAAAAGAATTTACTGAAATTGTAATAAAACATAATGGTCTAAAATAATCTTTTATTCATCGTGATTTTTTTACAGATATATGCACACCGTTAGGATAGCAGAGCTAGTTTGTTTTATAGAGGCCCCATTGTGATTTCTGCTAAAATAAAAACTACTTAGGTAATTTTAATAGGATTGCTGCTTAAATATCTTACTTCAAATTATGTGGGTTATGTGTGTATGTTTGTACATGTATGTGTATAAGATAGAGAGAGATAGACTTTTTTGAGATAAAAATGATATTAACTTATACCTGGATAATTATTTCTTTATCATGAACATCTTTTAATAAATGGCTACTTATTTATTTATGCCACACTTACTATTACTATGAAAAAGGCACTGTACTCTTATAACAAACCCACACTATGTATTTTTTTGTATTTAGATAAACTTTTTTTTTTTTTTTTTTTGAGGCGGAGTCTCGCTCTGTCGCCCAGGCTGGAGTGCAGTGGCCGGATCTCGGCTCACTGCAAGCTCCGCCTCCCGGATTTACGCCATTCTCCTGCCTCAGCCTCCTGAGTAGCTGGGACTACAGGCGCCCACCACCTCGCCTGGCTAGCTTTTTGTATTTTTTAGTAGAGACGGGGTTTCACTGTGTTAGCCAGGATGGTCTCGATCTCCTGACCTCGTGCTGGGATTACAGGCTTGAGCCACCGCGCCCGGCCTAGATAAACTTTTAAGCATTCTACTCCAAGACTATAACTGCCTCATTTTTCAAATTTGTTCCTTGTAGGATTCCAAATTATGTTGGCTTTTCATTCCCTCAAACAACAAAGTCTATTGAGCCTTTACCATACTTTCATTATTTCCTAACTCCTTGTGATGCCTTTCTCTTCTTGTGCAATTAAATTATATGGTCTGCCATTACTACCACTTTTTCACATTCTCAATTTGTTTTTCCTCTCTCCTCGCACTGTAACCCGCTGCAAAATTACAAACCTGTTAAATTTATCTCTACTTATTAATTTGTTTGCAGTAAAATATACATGGAACCATGCTACCTGGTCTCATATATTCACTAATTTCAAGGAGTTCATAGACACTGCCCATAAATTTTGATAGGGTTTTCTAATGTGTACGTTTTTTCTCTCACTATGCTAGGCAACCATTTCTTACGTCTCTTCGTTACTCAAACTTCCACCTGCTTCATTACACTTCATTTTTGTCCTTGCTTCATATTTTAGTAAACAGCAGAAACAATCAGAAAAAGAGATCTCCAGGCTCTGCCTGGATGCCACCAGTTGACTTGATTCTTTGCCCATCTATTTTTGTCTTTTCTCCTGTTATATTGATGTCTCTTACCTGATGTTAATCCCTCTACTGGTGGGCAGATTTCTATGTGTCTCTCTACCCTACTTATAGACATTAATCTAGAATCTGTCCCCTTTATTGCCTTCATTATCAATTTTCTTTCTCTAGTTAATCATCCCATCTGTTCACATATATGACCTGACAATCTCTAAGACCTCCTTAGTTGCTACTTCATACCGCTGTACTTCATACAACTCAAAAGAGATATTTGGATCAATACTTCACAAATTTTTATTTACATATGAATCATGTGGGAATCTTGGTTAAATCGGATTCTCCTTCAGTGGGTCTGGAGTGCATTTCTAATGAGATACCAGGTGAAATCTTGATTCTTCTGGTTCAGGGACCATCCTTTGAACAGCCAGGAATTATCTACTACTTCTTTCCATTTTTATTCTTCTAATTTCTTCTTGAACCTATGCAACTAATGTTTATCTCCACTATACCATAGAAACAGTTCTATTAATGTTTATTAAATCCCAATTGCTAAATTTAATCTTTAATTAATTCAGTCTAATTCTTCATCTTTTATAAGCCATTTGTAGTATTTGACACATTTTGTATTTTTAAAACATCACACTCTTGTTTCTCCTACATTCCCCCTTCCTTGGTTGTTTTTTTCTTAATAACTTTTCAGGTACCTTCCCATCTTTATATTTTCTATATATTGAAGTGCACTTTCTATACATTGATAGCACAACTCCGCTATTGTAACATTGAATATCAATGTTGTTGTCTCTCTCTCCATTTTTTCCCTAGAGGATCATACCTGCTCTCTTGGCTTTAAATACTTTCTTCATACAAGCAGACCTCAAATATTTATCTTCACTTATGACCTCACCCTGAAAACGGCAGATCACTCTATTTACTGCCTATAAACCAACTTCACTTGGATGTGTAATAAATATCTTGAAATTAACATATCTAAAAATGATTCTGATTTATTCCCTTAAATTATTTTTTGCTATCTTAGAAAAGATTAATCCTTTCTTTCTGGTTACTTACATTAAAAGAAAAGACAAAAAAAAAAAAAAGATTAAATCTTCCTTTTCCTTCACTTTAAATCCATCAGCAAATCTAGCTGACTGTACTTTCAAAATATATTTAGAATACGATTTTTTTCTCGCTGTCTTCTTCACTAGCATCCTAATCCAGTCTCTATAATTCCATTACTGAAATACTGCAATTGTCTAAAATCTTGTGTCTCTGCTTTCCTTCTTGGACATCTACAGGCTACTTGTAAAGAAATCTTTTGAAAATGTGAAATCATCCCACTATTTAGAACAAAATGCTCCATAATCTTTCCATAGAATCTAAAAGCAGTAAATGCCAGAATTCCTGAAATAGTTTATTACGTACTCCTCTGAGCTCATCTCCATACCCATACACTTGTTGACTCAGTCTCTTAGCTTTCATTCTGTTTCTTGAATACCTAAGCATGCTCTCAACTCAGAGTCTTTGCATTTGCTGTTTTCTATGTTGATATGCTCTTTGTTTATTCATTTTCTTGTTTTTTCACCAAATATTTATTGAGAATCTATTGTGGGGTAGCAGCATTCTATTTGCTTGTAATAAATCAGCCGACAAAACAAACAGAATTACCTGCCCAAGTAGAGCTTATATTTAAATGAAGGCAACATATTATAGACACAAATCTTTATATAATATATTATTTTAGAACATTATCTGAACTGAAAAATGTAAATACAGCAAGATGAGAGAAGTTGGTGTTCACATTCTTCTTTTTTTTTTTCTTTTTTGACGAAGTCTCCTTCTGTCGCCCAGGCTGGAGTACAGTGGTGCAATCTCGGCTCACTGCAACGTCTGCCTCTCAGGTTCAAGCAGAATTGAATCTCCTGCCTCAGCCTTCCGAGTTGCTGGGGTTACAGGTGCCTGCCAACATGCCCGGCTAATTTTTGTATTTTTAGTAGAGACTGGGTTTCACCATTTTGGCCAGGCTTGTCTCGAACTCCTGACCTCATGATCGGTCTGCCTCGGCCTCCCGAAGTGCTGGGATTACAGATGTGAGCCACAGCACCCGGCCCACTTTACACTTAAACAACCTATCCACAGGACTCATTCCTTTATTTCTATAAATCCTAGATATTCCTTGCATCTTTGAGGCTACACAATGTGCCCCCTCTCTTAAGAACTCTTCTTAGAAATCCTTTTACTGATTTATTTTTCTTAATGTCATTTATTACTAGTAAACATACTATATAATTAATTGATTATATGTATTTTAAATGTGTTCTATTTCCTTGTAAATTCATAATTTCATGAGGTCAAAATCTATTTTGTACATTGCTATAATCCAAGTATATAGAATATTTCTTGACATATAATCAGTGTCAATAGACACATTATTCTAAATTAATTAAAGTATTATTTTAATTGCTTCATAGCTGTGATGAATAATATTTTACATAAGAAAAAGTCTGATATCTTAATTTGGGGGTCTAAGCATATATGATTGTTTTCTTTTCATCAAACGTTCCATTAAAGTAAACAAATGGGGTGTTTCTGAAGCATAACATGGAGACCATTATCACACTTTTTATTCAGGAATTGTACGGAAATTGAGATGCGATCGAATCAGGTAAATTAAAAAGTCAAGGCACAGAAAATCACATTTTAAAATGTGCACAACAAAATGCTTTCACCTCAGAGAAAGCAGTTCTTCCCATTTTGAAATCTTGGGATCAAGCTTATGAGAACGGATCACTGCTTTTAGATATGGCACTAAAAGCACAATTCATAAAATAAAAACTAAATAGATAAATCAGAATTCATAAAAATAAAATACTTTTTTCTAGAAATACCATGTTAAGAAGATTAAAAGACAAACTATAGGCTTGCAAACCACATATATGACAAAGGACTCATATGTAGATGACAGAAAGGTGTCTCAAAACTCAATAGCACAACAATCCAAAAATCCTGATAAATAATAGACAAAAAATACAAGGAGAAAATTCATTGAAGAAGCTATAAGGATAGTAAATAAATATATGAAAAGATGTTCAATGTCACTGACCATGAGATAAATGCAAATTAAGGTCACAATAATATGTTGCTACATACCTATTAAAATAGCTAAAATAAAAAAAATAATAATGATAACACAAAATGCTGGTGCCTATGAGGAGTAACTAAATCTCTTATGCATTTCTGCGGAAAATGTAAACTAGTACAGCCACTTTGGAAAACAATTTGACAGTTTCTTTAAAAACTATACATGCCTTAACCATATGACTCAGCAAATCCCACTAGAATAAAAATTTACTTTCACACTAAAGCTTATATATGTATATTCATGATAGCTTTATTTGTGTCTTAGTCAGTTTAGGCCACTATAACAAGTTAACACAGATTAAATGACTTAAGCATTTATTTATCACAGTCCTGAAGGCTGGGCAACAGAGATCAAGGTCCCAGAGATCTTTTGCCTGGTAAGGCACACTTCATAGTTTGTCGATGGCTGTCATTTTGTTGTATCCTCACATGGTAAAGAGCTGAGAGAGGGAGAGCAAGTTATCTGATTCTTATAAGCGTACTAATGCTATACATGAGAGCTCCACTGTCATAATCTAATTACGTCCCAAAATTCCCACTCCAAATCTATTACATTGAAGATTAGGTTTCACCATAATATGTGGGGGACACAAAATTTCAGTCCCTAGCAATTTGTAATAGTGAAAAACTGGAAACAATAAAAGTGTCTTTCAATAAGTGAATGATTAAACCAACTGTGGTACATTCATACCAGATACTACTATTAACCAATTAACAACAACAACAACAACAAAAAATGACTTATTGGTACACACAAGAGCTTTAATGTATCTCAAGGGCATTATAATAAGAGGGAAAAAAAAAGACAATTTCAAAAAGTTACATATTATATGATTTCATTTAAAGAACATTATAAAATAGTTAAACTATAGAAATGGAGAAAATTGATGGTTGTCAGTGATCAGGAAATGGTAGAATGCAGAGAATTGGGTAAGACTATAAAGGGGTAGCATGAGAGAGATCTTTGTAAGCATGGAATGGTTCACATTTTTATAGTGGTGATTACCTCAGTCTACGCATGTGATGAAATGACATAGAACTGTACCCAAATATTATGCTAATGCCAATTTTCTAGTTTGATATAGTGTTATAGTTATGTAAGATGTAAACATACCCAGGACTTCCTGGTATTAACTTTGTAATTTTCTATGAATCTATTACTATTTCAAAATGAAATGTGAAAAATCACACATTTCACTGTTTACTGTGTTACCCAATGGATTGCTTTGGAAACTGCCATGACAAATATACACACAGGATATATTTATACATTGGGGAAATTTTGTTTGTTTGTAGAAGAAGTCAAATAATTAATATTTGTTTTGTATATTTTTATATTCAACACATGATGTTGAACAACATAATGTTTTATCTGAGAAATATTGGTCTAGTACTAACAATCAAATGGTATTTGAGTCTTCTATTTTTTTTGTACAGAATTAATCTGGGCATGTGTTGCTGTGAAAAGAGCGTAGAATTGTTATGGTATTTGGTGGTACACACTTTTTTAAATTATCAATCTTCCATTAATTAACCATATGTGTGACATGTGGCAAATTGCTTAACATCTAGAAAAATTAGTTTCTTTTAAATAAAATAAAATGAAAATATAAAACTCATTTATTTTACTTAACATAATATCTACCATGTCTATCCTTCTCACAAATAGCACAATTTAATCATTTTGTATGGCTGAATAGTATACTATTGTGTATATAGCTCACATTTTCTTTATCCATTCTTCCATTGTTGAACACCTAGGTTGATTCCATTTTTTAGCTATTAGAAATCATGCTGCAATAAACAGGGGTTACAAATATCTCTTTGCTATACTGACTTCAATTCCTTTTGGAGATATGCCTCATGTTAATTGAAACAGGCCAGACACAGAAACACAAAAACTGCATGATCTTACTCATGAGTGAAATCTGGAAGGAAAAAAAAAAAAAAAAAAAAAGCTAGTATCATAGAAGTAGATAGTAGAAGAGTGTTTACTAGAGACTGGGGAGGGGATAGAAGAGGGAAAATGGGTAGAGGTTGGTCAACAGGTACAAAGTTACAATGAGATAAGAAGAAGAACTTTTGCTGTTTTATTGCACAGAGTGACTATGCTTAACAAGTAAGGTGCTATATATTACAAAAGGGCTAGAAGATATGGTTTTGAATGTTCTTGCCACAAAGAAATGATAAAGGCATGAGGTGATAGATATACTAACTATCCGGACGGGATCATTATACCACATGGATATGTTTCAAAATGTCAAATTATACTCAATAAATATATACCATCACAATGTGTCAACTAAAATAAAACTGAGTAAGAACAGACCTCTATAAATTTCAGGTTTTGTTTTAAGAATTTTCTCAAGTCTTTATGGATGTAAGTACTATGAAAAGGCCAAGAATTACATACCTATAAGGTAGTATCATTCAAACAATGTTTTACTATAATTTCTTTTTTTTTCTTTTTCTTTCTTTTTTTTTTTTTTTATACTTTAAGTCCTAGGGTACATGTGCTCAACGTGCAGGTTTGTTACATATATATACATGTGCCATGTTCGTGTGCTGCACCCATTAACTCGTCATTTACATTAGGTATATCTCCTAATGCTATCCCTCTTCACTGCCCCCACCTCACAATAGGAGCCAGTGTGTGATGTTACCCTTTATGTGTCCAAGTGATCCCATTGTTCAATTCCCACCTAAGAGTGAGAACATTTGGTATTTGCTTTTCTGATCTTGCGATAGTTTGCTGAGAATGATGGTTTCCATCTTCATCCATGTCCCTACAAAGGACATAGACCCATCCTTTTTTATGGCTGCATAGTATTCCGTGGTGTCTATGTGCCACATTTTCTTAATCCAGTCTGTCACTGATGGACATTTGGGTTGATTCCAAGTCTTTGCTATTGTGAATAGTGCTGCAATAAACATACGTGTGCATTTGTCTTTATAGCAGCATGACTTATAATCCTTTGGGTATATCCCCAGTAATGGGATGGCTGGGTCAAATGGTATTTCTAGTTCTAGATCCTTGAGGAATCGCCACACTGTTTTCCATAATGGTTGAACTAGTTTACAATCCCACCAACAGTGTAAAAGTGTTCCTATTTCTCCACATCCTCTCTAGCACCTGTTGTTTCCTGACTTTTTAATGATTGCCATTCTAACTGGTGTGAGATGGTATCTCATTGTGGTTTTGATTTGCATTTCTTTGATGGTGAGTGATGATGAGCATTTTTTCATGTGTCTGTTGGCTATATGAATGTCTTCTTTTGAGAAGTGTATATTCATATCCTTTGCCCACTTTTTGATGGGGTTGTTTGTTTTCTTCTTGTAAACTTGATTGAGTTATTTATAGCTTCTGGATATTAGCCCTTTGTCAGATGAGTATATTGCAATAATTTTCTTCCATTCTGTAGGTTGCCTGTTCACTCTGATGGTAGTTTCTTTTGCTGTGCAGAAGCTCTTTAGTTTAATTAGATCACATTTCTCCATTTTGGCCTTTGTTGCCATTGCTTTTGGTGTTTTAGACATGAAGTCCTTGCCCATGTCTATGTCCTGAATGGTATTACCTAGGTTTTCCTCTAGGGTTTTTATGGTTTTAGATCTAACATTTAAGTCTCTAATCCATCTTGAATTAATTTTCGTATAAGGAGTAAGGAAAGGATCCAGTTTCAGCTTTCTACTTATGACTAGCCAATTTTCCCAGCACCATTTATTAAATAGGGAATCCTTTCCCTATTTCTTGTTTTTGTCAGGTTTGTCAAAGATCAGATGGTTGTAGATGTGTGATATTATTTCTGAGGGTTCTGTTCTGTTCCATTGGTCTATATCTCTGTTTTGGTAGCAGTACCATGCTGTTTTGGTTACTGTAGCCTTGTAGTATAGTTTGAAGTCAGGTAGTGTGATGCCTCCAGCTTTGTTCTTTGGGTTAGGATTGTCTTGGCAATGTGGGATCTTCTTTGGTTCCATATGAACTTTAAAGTAGTTTTTTTCCAATTCTGTGAAGCAGGTCATTGGTAGCTTAATGGGGATGGCATTGAATCTATAAATTACCTTGGGCAGTATGGCCGTGTTCAAAATATTGATTCTTCCTATCCATGAGCATGGTATGTTTTTCCATTTGTTTGTGTCCACTTTTATTTTGCTGAGGAGTGGTTTGTAGTTCTCCTAGAAGAGGTCCTTTACATCCCTTGTAAGTTGGATTCCTAGGTGTTTTATTCTCTTTGAAGCTATTGTGAATGGGAGTTCATTCATCATTTGGCTCTCTGTTTGTCTGTTACTGGTGTATTAGAATGCTTGTGATTTTATTTTGTATCCCGAGACTTTGCTGAAGTTGCTTGTCAGCTTAAGAAGATTTTGGGCTCAGACAATGGGGTTTTCTAAATATACAATCATGTCATCTGTAAACAGGGACAATTTGACTTCTTCTTTTCCTAACTGAATACCCTTGATTTCTTTCTCTTGCCTGATTACCCTAGCCAGAACTTCCAACACGATGTTGAATAGGAGTGGTGAGAGAGGTCATCCCTGTCTTGTGCCAGTTTTCAAGGGGAATGCTTCCGGTTTTTGTCCATTCAGTATGATATTGGCTGTGGGTTTGTCATAAATAGCTCTTATTATTTTGCGATACGTTCCATCAATACCGAATTTTTTGAGAGTTTTTAGCATGAAGGGGTGTTGAATTTTGTCAAAGGCCTTTTCTACATCTATTGAAATAATCATGTGGTTTTTGTCTTTGGTTCCGTTTATATGCTGGATTACGTTTATTGATTTGCGTATGTTGAACCAGCCTTGCATCCCAGGGATGAAGCCCATTTGATCATTGTGGATGAGCTTTATGATGCACTGCTGGATTCAGTTTGCCAGTATTTTATTGAGGATTTTTGCATCAATGTTCATCAGGAATATTAGTCTAAAATTCTCTTTTTTTTGTTGTATCTCTGTCAGGCTTTGGTATCAGGATGATGTTGGCCTCATAAAATGAGTTAGGGAGGATTCCCTCTTTTTCTATTGATTGAAATAGTTTCAGAAGGAACAGTACCCACTCCTCTTTGTACCTCTGGAATAATTTGGCTGTGAATCTGTCTGGTCCTGAAATTTTTTTGGTTGGTAGGCTATTAATTATTGCCTCAATTTCAGAGCCTGCTATTGGTCTATTCAGGGATTCAACTTCTTCCTGATTTAGTCTTCGGAGAGTGTAAGTGTCCAGGCAATTATCCATTTCTTCTAGGTTTTATAGTTTATTTGCATAGAGGTGTTTATAGTATGACAGTTTGCATTTCTGTGGGGTCAGTGGTGATATCCCCTTTATCATTTTTTATTGTGTCTATTTGATTTTTCTCTCTTTTCTTCTTTATTAGTCTTGCTAGCGGTCTGTCAATTTTATTGATCTTTGCAGAAAACCATCTCCTGGATTCATTGATTTTTTGGAGGGTTTTTTGTGTCTCTATCTCCTTCAATTCTTTTCTGATCTTAGTTATTTCTTGCCTTCTGCTAGCTTTTGAATGTGTTTGCTCTTGCTTCTCTAGTTCTTTTAATTGTGATGTAAGAGTGTCAATTTTAGATCTTTCCTGCTTTCTCCTGTGGGCATCTAGTGCTGTAAATTTTCCTCTACACACTGCTTTAAATGTGTCCCAGAGATTCTGGTATGTTGTATCTTTGTTCTCATTGGTTTCAAAGAACATCATTATTTCCGCCTTCATTTCGTGATGTACCCAGTAGTCATTCAGGAGCAGCTTGTTCAGTTTCCATGGAGTTGAGCGGTTTTGATTGAGTTTCTTTTTCCTGAGTTCTACTTTGATTGCACTGTGGTCTGAGAGACAGTTTGTTATACTTTCTGTTCTTTTTCATTTGCTGAGGAGTGCTTTACTTCCAACTATGTGGTCAATTTTGGAATAAGTGTGATGTGGTGCTGAGAGGAATGTATATTCTGTTGATTTGGTGTGGAGAGTTCTATAGATGTATATTAGGTCCGCTTTGTGAAGAGTTGAGTTCAATTCCTGGATATCCTTGTTAACTTTCTGTCTCATTGATCTTTCTAATGTTGACAGTGGGGTGTTAAAGTCTCCCATTTTTATTGTATGCGAGTCTAAGTCTCTTTGTAAATCTCTAAGGACTTGCTTTATCAATCTGGGTGCTCCTGTTTGGGGTGCATATATATTTAGGATAGTTAACTCTTCCTGATGAATTTATCCCTTTACCATTATATAATGGCCTTCTTTCTCTCTTTTGATCTTTGTTGGTTTAAAGTCTGTTTTATCAGAGACTAGGATTGCAACCCCTGCTCTTTTTTATTTTCTATTTGCTTGGTAGATCTTCCTCCATCCCTTTATTTTGAGCCAATGTGTGTCTCTGCATGTGAGATGGGTCTCCTGAATATAGCAACCTGATAGGTCTTGACTCTTTATCCAATTTGCCAGTCTGTGTCTTTTAATTAGACAATTTAGTCCATTTACATTTAAGGTTAATATTGTTATGTGTGAACTTGATCCTGTCATTATGATATTAGCTGGATATTTTGCTCACTAGTTGATGCAGTTTCTTCCTAGCATCGATGGATTTTACATTTTGACATGTTTTTGCAATGGCTGGTAACTATTCGTCCTTTCCATGTTTAGTGCTTCCTTCAGCATCTCTTGCAGGGCAGTCCTGGTGGTAAAAAAAATCTCTAAGCATTTGCTTGTCTGTAAAGGATTTTATTTCTCCTTCACTTATGAAACTTAGTTTGGCTGGATATGAAATTCTGGGTTGAAAATTCTTTAAGAATGTTGAATATTGGCCCCCACTCTCTTCTGGTGTGGAGAGTTTCTGCCGAGAGATCTGCTGTTAATCTGATGGGCTTCGCTTTGTGGGTAATCCGACCTTTCTCTCTGGCTGCCCTTAGCATTTTTTTCCTTCATTTCAACTTTGGTGAATCTGACAATTATGTGTCTTGGAGTTGCTCTTCTCAAGGAGTATCTTTGTGGTGTTCTCTGTATTTCCTGAATTTGAATGTGACCTGCCTTACTAGATTGGGGAAGTTCTCCTGGATGATATCCTGCAGAGTGTTTTCCAACTTGGTTCCATTTTCCCCGTCACTTTCAGACACACCAATCAGATGTAGATTTGTTTTTTTCACATAATCCCATATTTCTTGGAGGCTCTGTTCATTTCTTTTTACTCTTTTTTCTCCACACTTCTCTTCTCACTTCATTTCATTCATTTGATCTTCAATCGCTGATACTCTTTCTTTCAGTTGATTGAGTTGGCTACAGAAGCTTGTGCACTTCTCATGTAGTTCTCGTGTTTTGGTTTTCATCTCTATCAGTTCTTTTAAGGTTTTCTCTGTAGTTATTCATTCATCCATTCTTTTTTCAAGGTTCTTAGTTTATTTGCACTGGTTACGTAGTTCCTCCTTTAGCTCTGAGAAGTTTGATCGACTGAAGCCTTCTTCTCTCAATTCGTCAAAGTCATTCTCCGTCCTGCTTTGTTCTGTTGCTGGCGATGAGCTGCGTTCCTTTGGAGGGGGAAATGTGCTCTGATTTTTTGAATTTCCAGTTTTTCTGCACTGCTTTTTCCCCATCTTTGTGGTTTTTATCTACCTTTGGTCTTTGATGATGTGAGGCACTGATGGGGTTTTGGTGTGGGTGTCCTTTCTGTTTGTTAGATTTCCTTCTCATAGTCAGGACCCTCAGCTGTAGATCTGTTGGAGTTTTCTTGAGGTCCACTCCAGACCCTGTTTGCCTGGGTATCAGCAGCGGAGGCTGCAGAAGATAGAATATTGCTGAGCAGCCAATGTTGCTGTCTGATTCTGTCTGGCTCTGGAAGCTTCGTGTCAGGGGTGTACCCCACTGTGTGAGGTGTGAGGTGTTAGTCTCCACCTAGTAGGGGAGGTCTCCCAGTCAGGCTACTCAGGGGTCAGGGACCTGCTTGAGCATGCAGTCTGTTCATTCTCAGATCTCAGCCTCCGTGCTGGGAGATCCACTGCTCTCTTCAAAGCTGTCAGACGGGGGCATTTACCTCTGCCAAGGTTTCTGCTGCTTTTTGTTTAGCTATGCCCTGTCCCCAGAGGTGGAGTCTACAGAGGCAGGCCGGCCTCCTTGAGCTGTGGTGGGTTCCACCCAGTTCGAGCTTTCTGGAGGCTTTGTTTACCTACTTAAGCCCAGCAATGGTGGGCACCCTCCCCCAGCTTCACTGCCGCCTTGCAGTCAGATCTCAGACTGCTGTGCTAGCAATGAGGGAGGCTCTGTGGGCATGGGACCCTCTGGGCAAGGTGTGGGATATAATCTCCTGGTATGCCATTTGCTAAGACTCTTGGTAAAGCACAGTATTAGGGTGGGAGTTACCCGATTTTCCAGGTGTTGTGTGTCTCAATTTCCTTTGGCTAGGAAAAGGAATTCCCTTCCCCCTTGCGCTTCCCAGGTGAGGTGATGTCTCACCCTACTTCAGCTCTTGCTGGATGGGCTGCACCCGTGGACCAGCGCCAACTGTCTGACACGCCCCAGTGAGATGGACCCGGTACCTCAGTTGAAAATGCAGAAATCGCCCGTCTTGTGTGTTGCTCACGCTGGGAGCTGCAGGCCTGAGCTGTTCCTATTCGGCCATCTTGGGTGCACCCCCCAGTATAATTTCAAGTAATATTTATGTCTAATTAAGTACCACTAAATATCTAATCAAATATCATCAATATTTGATTATTTAAAAGGAATACATTATGGCAGTGTATCCTAACATGGAGAAATACATATTTACTCTTTGTATGATCAAAATAAATACTTAGATATTAATAAATATCCCCAAATTAAGGGTTGAGTAGTTTTCAAATAATAATGTCTATGTTGTGGTGGCTAAACATTTTATACTGCCTTTATGCCTGTCTGTTTTAGAAACTGACACGCAATCCAAAATCCAAATGAATTAATATTATATAATCTAAGCAGTGTTTTCTGGCTAGTAATTTGTTGTAAATAACTTAATATTTTGTAGATAAGTATTTTTTTATGCTCCTGTTCACATAGTAATGATTGAGTTGGGTATAAGAAATTTTTCCAATAAATATGTTGTTTACTAAAAAGTCTTGCATTATATAGTAATTTGGATGAAAATGATTATAAACTTGAATTACAAATACCTTAAATTTCGAAGTCCACGTATGTCTTTTTTAGCTGGGAGTCAGATATCTCCCTTTTCAGTTTTTTCTAACACGTATCAATTGCCCAAAGCCTTACTCAAGCTAGGAGGAGCAAAAGAATAAATTTTGTCTTCAAAATCTAGGAGTTCACAGAGATGGCAAGGCCTGTCAGCCTACTACTGCAGTTACATTTTAATGCCACTATGGTGTACCTAATGACAGCCGATTGAACAGATTGACAAGTGTATTTTAACTGTGAAGTGAAACACATGCTGATCTGAGTTCTATAAAATTTGCAGTGGGTACTCCAGGCTTGGGCCTTAATAGTACTAGTTTGCTAACTCTATTCTCATGATCTTAGTAGAGCAGGAACTAGGGAGAGGCAAGTGACTTGCCTAGGAAATAAAGTTTAAAGAGGTACTTGCTTTCACATCCCTTCAAGTGCCAAACCTCACTGTACAACTGTGCTGTTGATAGATAGTGTATCAACACATAGGTATGGCAAGAAAATTAGTCTTAATAAATCTAAAGGAATGCAAAAAATATCATATATGTTCCTCAACCCTCACAAAACTAAATAGAAATCAACAACATAATTGTTTCTAGAAATCTTAACGTATCTGGAAATTATTATAAACAACAAATTTCTGAAATAACTTGAGAGTAAAGAAGAAAAAGAAGGCCGGGCGTGGTGGCTCAAGCCTGTAATCCCAGCACTTTGGGAGGCCGAGACGGGTGGATCATCAGGTCAGGAGATCGAGACCATCCTGGCTAACATGGTGAAACCCCGTCTCTACTAAAAAATACAAAAAACTAGCTGGGCGAGGTGGCGGGTGCCTGTAGTCCCAGCTACTCGGGAGGCTGAGACAGGAGAATGGTGTGAACCTGGGAGGCGGAGCTTGCAGTGAGCTGAGATCCGGCCACTGCACTCCAGCCTGGGCGACAGAGCCAGACTCCGTCTCAAAAAACAAAGAAGAAAAAGAATATGGAACCATATGAAAAGTTATGAAATGTAACTAAAACAGTGCTTAGCTAAAACAGTGCTTATACTGTGCCTAAGCACTTATAACAGTGCTTATAGTCCCAAGTTTCTACACCAGAAAAAGAACTCTCAAATCAATATTTTAAGCTTCAGCCTTAAATCAATGGAAAAAAGAACACACTAAATGAAAAGCATACAAACGAAAGAGAACAGTCAGATTTGTACAGAAATCATTAAAACTTCTTAGAGAAAATCAATGAAACAAAAAATTGATTTTTGAGGAAAACAAAATGGACAAATCTTTAGTCGGAATGAACAAGGAAAAAATACAAGGAAAGACACAAGTAAATAAAACAAGCATTGAAAGTGAGGACTCATTAATGACCACTCAAAATTTAAAAGATTATAAGGAGATAACGTGAACAACATTAGGCCAACAAATGTGACGACTTAGATGAAATAAATAAATTCTTAAATATATGTAAATTACTAAAAATGCCTCAAGGAGAAATGGAAAATTCATATAGGCCTGCCAGATATTTAAGAGATTAGTACCAATTCTCACCAACTGGCACTAATCTCTTAAAAGAAGAGAAAAGGAAAAAGAGAAGAGAAAGGAACACTTCTGAAGTCATGCTATCAGGCCAGTATTACCCTCATACCAAAACCAAAGACAAAGCTGCCACAAGAAAACTAAAGACCAATATCGCTTATGAATAAAGATAGAAAATATCAGCCGAAATATGAGAAAATTGAATCCAATCACATATAAAAATATTTTTCTATCCTGATAAAGTACAATTTTTTCCCGGGATTGAAGATAATTTTGATATCTGAAAGTCAATTAATGTAATATACCATATTAATATAATAAAGGACAAAGCCTACATAATCATCACAATAGTTGCAGGAAAAGCATATCACAAAATCTAACACCCGGTCATTATAAAAACTCTCAACAAATTAGAAATAGAAAAACAATCTTTCAGCCTGATGAAAAGCGTCTATGACAAATGTCTAGGGAACATCATCCTAAAGGTGTCAGGATGACAGCTTTTCTCTTTCTCCGAAGAATTAGGAAATAAGACAATGATATCTACTTTCACCATTTCTATTTAACACTGAAACATGGGAGGTTCCAGGCTATTTGTTAGACACACACACACACATACACACACACACACACATACACGGACATATTGGTTGAAAGGAAAGCAGTAAAACTGTCTTTATTCACAAATTACATAATCTAATATGTAGAAAATCCTAAGGAATCCCCCTAGTAACCGGGTTTATAAAGTTTTCAGATTACAACCTAATATACACAAGTCATTTGCCTTTCTCTATATATTAAAAACAATATTTCAAGGCTGGGTGTGGTGGCTCACACCTGTAATCCCAGCACTTTGGGAGGCCGAGGCGGGCAGATCACAAGGTCAGGAGGTCGAGACCAGCCTGGCCAACATAGTGAAACCCCATCTCTACTAAAAATACAAAAATTAGCCAGGCATGGTGGTGCATGCCTGTGGTCCCAGCTACTTGGGAGGCTGAGGCAGGAGAATCACTTGAATGCAGGTGGCTGAGGTTGTGGTGAGCTGAGATCGCGCCACTGCACTCCAGCCTGGGTAACACAGTGAGACTCTGACTGAAAAAAATAAATAAATAAAAATAAAATTCAAAAATAAAATTAAGAAAGCAATGCTAGTTACAAGACCATCAAAAGGCTTAGATATGAATTTAACAAATAAATGCAAGACTTTAACTTAAAGCTATGCAACAATGTTGAGAAAATTGCAAGAATAGTAAAAAAGATGGAGATACATTGCATATTCATTGATTGGAATTCAATCTTGTCTGGATGGAAATTTTTCCCAATTTTATCTATTGATTTAATAAAATTCCTAATAATATTCCAGCAGGCTTTGTGTAGAAATTGACAAGCTCATAGAAAAATTTATAGGAAGCTACAAAAAGAATCCATAGCATAGCTAAAATGATTTTTGGAAAAAAAGAAGGAAAGGTTGAATGACTACCCAATTTCAAAACCTACCATATAGCTATATGCATTATGTATTTTTCTGGTCAGTGGGTTATTGCACATAAAAAGGCATATAAATCAGGAAAAAATAATTGATATGCCAGAAATCAACTTTCATATTTATCACAGGTCAGTTTTAACAGTCGCTAAACAAACAAACAAATGAGGAAAGGACAGTCTTAAAAGAAAAAAGTGTCATAACAATTCTATGTGTATATGTGAACCACATAATCTAAATAATTATCCCACACCATATAAAAAATAAATCAAATGGATTAGGAATCTAAACAGAGGAGCTGAAATTATAAAATATATTAAAATGTCTTCATGACCTTGGGTTAGGCAAAATATTATTAGACACCAATTATATGACACCAAAAGATATGATATAAAATTGACAAAATGGACTTAATTAAATAAAGGAAAAGTTAATAAAATTGGGTTTCATTCAATAAAAACTTTCGCTATCCAAATGTCAACAAGTGAGAAAATGGAAAGCCAAGGCAAGGAGAAAATACTTTCGAGTTACGTATATCATAAAGGACTTTTATTCAGTATATACAAAGAACCCACTCAAAGAATGTTCTCAATCATAAGAAAGCTGATAGCTCAATTTAAAAATAGTTAATAGATTTAAATAGACATGTCATTTTTGAAGATACACACATGATTAATACACATACCAGAAGATGCTCAAAATAATTAGTCATTAGTGGATGCAAATTTAAGCCACAGTGAGATACAATTGTACATTCACTAGAATGACTACAATAAAGAAAACGGACAATATCAAATCTTGGCAAGAATGTGGAGAAACATAAATCTGACACATTGCTGATGAGAATGTTAATATGGCACAGCTAGTTTGGAAAACAGGTTAGCAGTTTCCTAAAATGTTAAACATGAATATTCCATAAAATCCAGCAATTCCACTCCTGGGAATCTTTTCAAGAAATATGAAAATATCTATTCCCTCAAATAATTGTATATGAATTCATGATTCATAGGAACCAAAAATTGAAAACAGATGTCCACTGAAGGATGAATGGATTAACAAAATGTTGTGTATATTGTGAATTATTCTTTCGCAATATAAAGTACCAACTACTCATACATGATACAATATGAAAATTCTTTTTAAAAAAATGCTATGCAAAAGAAGTCAATCACAAAAGACCACATACTCCATCATACCTTTCTAATGAAATGCCTGGAAGTGGGTTTGGGTACAAAGATTGACAACAACAGAGCTCTTCTCTGGGTAATGGAATTTTGCTAAAACTGCATTCTGATGATGCCTGAGTAGCTCTATACATTTGCAAAATTTATTGAATTGTAGAATTGCAGTGAATGAATTTTATAATATATAACTTACACTGCAATAAATTTGTTAAAGAAAAATATTTCATGAACTCTAGAGAAATTTTCTAGAATGTTTTGCTACATACCTATGTTCATTTCTTCTTTCCTTCCTTCCTTTTCTTTTATGTCTTTCTTGTGTGTGATTTTTTAAGGTCCATTCTGTGAGGTGTCAACAAAACCTTGTGTTTCGCTGCTCTGTTGGAAAAGAGGAATTTGCCCAAATAGCAGCTCTGCTTACACTTATGAATGCCCAAAAGGATCTTCCAGCCAAAATGGTGAAACTGATGTCAGTGAGTGTTCATTAATACTGTGTGAGAATGGTACCGACGGCATCAAAATATCAAATGTAAGTCTCAATCTAACATACAAGTGAGTGGTTTCAAATTTTTTTTACTATTACCAAGCAATTTGAAAAGAATAAATAATTAGAATTCTCAATAAGGTAGTTTAATTGTTAAACTCAGAAAAGCAAGAATAATCTACTTATTTTAGTTTTTCCTATTGATATAGGAAAAAATTTGCTCTTCCATCTGTATTCTGCCTTTTAAAAGAATATAAATTTGTATACTCTTTATTTTTACTTACTGCATTTTGTTCATCTTTTAGTTATTCAATATTGTTATACTTTAACTTTTCAATTTAACATTTGAATAAATAAGAGTAGGAAATATTTTGTTAGCAGTTCTCACAAATTACTGTCTTTCAATTTAGACTCATATTTATCATTAACTCTGTAAAGAAATTTAAGAGTTTATTTTTCCAACCTCCTGAACGTTTTGTTACTAACACTCTGAAAAGAATTTTTTTCCCCTGGAGAACTGTCTATTTTATAAAAAAAAAATTGCTGGACTTTTGCTGAGAAGAATTAGTTAAATTATATAGAACATAATATACAGATAAAAGCTTATAGAAGAACATTTTTTACTCCACCTGAAATTACTTCTACCATGCGCAAAGATTTGTTACCAATGTACAGCATACTAGACCCAAATATTTGGAGATACAGGGGCAAAGAGCAATAATATATGCTTCTTCTAAAAATCAAGGAAACTATTATTTTAGTAGGCAGACTATGCCCCTCATCCTGCACCAAAAAATAAAATAAAAATAAAATGAATAAACATGTCTATGCACTAATCCTGGGAATATGTGCCTGTGCTATGTTACCCAGCAAGAGGAAATTAAGATTGCAGATGGAATAAAGGCTGCTAATCAGCTGATGTTATCCTGGATTATTTGGGTGGATCCAGTGTAATCACAAGGGTCCTTTAAAATAGAGGAGAGAGATGGAAGAATCAGAGTCAAAGGGAGATTCGATGATGTAATGAGGTTGGTTTTAAACATGGAGGAAGGGACCATAAAAAAAAAAAAAAAAAAAAAAATGGATGCAGCTTCTAGAATAAGCTGGAAAAGTGAGGGAAACATTTTCCTGTAGAGCCTACAGAAGGGACACAGCAGACATCTTGGTTTTAGCCTTCTGAAACTTTTCAGACTTATGACCTCTGGAACTCTAAGAAAATGATTTTTTGTTGTTGTTTTTGTTGCTTTAAGCTACTAAGTTTGTAATAATTTGCTATATAAATAAAAAGTTGTTATATAAATAAAAAACTAGTACAATAATCTATGAAGAACTATTAATAGTATCATTTAAAATGTTTTGCTTTTAAACTTGAAAATAATGAACAATTGAACACATTCTTTAACTTTACTAGTTAAAAGAATCTTAAGACGTGACTTTTAACGGATGTGTGCTTAACTATTAATTCATAGAAGTACTTTAATTCTATTTTCCTTCTCTATTATTCATTATTACATTGAGAAGAATTATTTTGTAGATAAATTACTTGGAATATTGCACATTTTATCATTTGTATTGCTGCCATGTATGAGCTTGGGCAAGCTATATACCTCTTTCAATGTTAGTTTTGAGTTAAATTAAATAAATTTTTATTAGATTCCATCAGAAAAAAGCAAAATCATCAATTTTAAGTATCTGGGCTTTTCACCTTGGAATCACTTAATAAATCTTGTTGTTCAGATAAATATGATAATGAAAATGATGGTAATGATGATGATGTTGATGATAATGATAATAAAGAAAAAAGAGAGGAAAAATAAGGAGGGCAGCAAGAGGAAGAAATATGATGACTAGAGTGTATCTTGAATGCAGGTGAAATTAACTTTTGCCCAGCAAATTTAATTTTGTTTCATTTTACCTGCCCATGGATGCATGGACTTGTTTCAGGTGCCAATGGTTTATTTTCTATGCATAGTCAACCCAAAACTCGGTGGCTTAAAATAATTATTTTATTATTATCTCTTATGATACTGTGAACTGACTTGTCCCAGCTAAGATGTTTTTTAGAGTCCCTCTGAGGTTGCCATCAGAAAGTGTCTAGACTTGGACTTCATCTTGAAAGTTCTCTTATTCACATGTTTGGTAGTTAATGTTGGCTGTTAGCTTGGCCCACAACTGGGCCTATTAGCCACAACCCTAAACATGATTTCTCCGTGTGGCCTGCACTTCCTGAGAGCATGGTGGCTGGGTTCAAAGAGCAAGAACCCTAAGATAATTAGATAGAATCTATATGGCGTTTAAAGCATCCTTTTATCCATGGTCACAGTCCTGCTTACATTCAAGAGGAAGGGAATGTAGACCCTGACTCATAATAGAGGAGTTTTGATTTCACATAGCAGGAAGACTGTGTGAGATGGGAGAAGGTGTTGTGACATTTTGGAAAATAGAATCTGCCACAATGTTGACAGATAATTTCTACTCCAAGTTCATGAAAATAGTTTTAGCCCTTTTCCAGGTAAGAACCCATTCATTACCTTTAAAATATCCAAACTACTTTGTAAAAATGTTTTTTAATCTTTCGTAGGATGCTATGTGCATCTGTTCACCAATATTTACAGATTTGCTTTGTAAGAGCATTCAAACATCATGTGAGTCATTTCCTTTGAAGAATAATGCTACATTTAAGAAATGTGAGAAAGATTATCGTTGCAGGTATAATTAATTTTCTGTTTATTTTTAATATAAAATATATGGATTTTTAAGTCATGTGAATAAAAATATAATGATGTTCTGGTTTTAACCCTAACTTTTACTTAATTACATATAATATTCTATTTTAATTTAAAGTAAAATTTTGTTCCATGTTTTGGGTTAATTGTTATGGTATTAATTTAAAATAAATATTTGAGAAATTATCAAGCATAATTTAGGTGTATGGTTATAAAACAAATACTTTGTTTCATAATGGAGGTTTTAATATAACCAAATAATAATTGAAGGTCTAGAAAGAAAAGAGAGATGTATGTCTCCATAGTATTATTTCTATTATACACATAGTGTTGAAATATTTTAAAATAATAGAATAACTATTTCTTCCTGTATTTCACAGACCTCAGCAGATAGATATTAGTTAGGGTCTTTAGGCAGACTTTTAGGAATTCATTATATCTTTAAGTAATAATTTGCCACAGATTACTCATTTATAAATGGCAGAAGTGACCTAAATATCTGGGCATATAATTTAGTCAATTTTAAATAGCTTTATAGACATTTTCTCACATCATTAAGAAATACAATTTGTACTCTTCACACTTGCTTGACTTTTATCTGGCTGCTTAAAGTAAATTCTGTTGGGCATTATTGAAAAGCAGTAAGTAGCCTCAAAATTTTAGAATAATTCATAAAAGCAGAAAATTAACATGTAGGGTACAGAATAGCCTTGGAACACACTGAAAAGAAACTTAGAATATGCATCCACTTCACACTGTACAATACTTTAATCTATTTCAAAGGAATCCAAATTTAAAGATTTTTTTTTTATTAACCTTTTGAAATGTGACTTTTTCAAAAGAAGTGACAATAAACTTCATCATTATATCAAGATACTGAAAATTCTAACCCATTCGGTCAAATTTTTGCATACCTTCAATCGTGTATTAATTCATCAGTAAGCCTAAATGCTATCCCTTTAGAAACATTTACTTTTAATTTACAATTCTATTTCTATGCCTTAATATGGTAGTATGTTAGTGAATGTACTTAGAAAAATGATCAACTTAAAAAAAAAAAAAAAAAACAGACACATTTCCTCCACAAACATAAAACTGACTGATTAGAAAGAAAATTGCTAACTCTGGCTCAGGTGAAATAATTGAGATATAATAAATATTAATTAAATGTGAAGTTGAAAAATAATGACAGGAAATTAATCCTGAAATCTATTTTTCTGTTCTCATATGAGTCAAAGAATATTAGTGAATATAATAATAAATGAAAACGACTTGACTTCAATGCTTTTATGTTAAGGATTTATCTGTGTGTTACTAACTTATGAGGTATGTTTTCTGAGATCAGTGACTCTAACACTTTGAAATTAGAACTTCTTGAAGAGCTAAAGTACCAATGGTTGTTCCTTGTCTCTAGTGTTTATAATTTAATAGGTCTGGAATGAGGATTGCAAATGTACCTTTCCAACAAAGTCGTAAGTGATGCGGATGCTCCTGATCTAGAGACGCCATACTTTGAGAACTGTTAGTCAAGATGAGCTTGGCCTTAAAAGGCATCAATGTGGGAAATTGTCTTATACCTTCCACCTAGTTTAACTATTCTTTTCTACTGAAGTTTTGCTCTTCTGAATTTGGGAGAAAAAATATGTGTTAAGGTGAAAAGGAGTCAAATGTGGAAAGGAGAAGAATAGAGTGATTATGATGATACTAGTTTCCTACCTGAATATATGCTATTGATCTAAATTTATATGGGTAGATGAGAGAGAAACTGAAGCAGAATTACCTCCTTGAGAAAGACAGTGAAACATTGGTTATGGAAATTTTTATTTGGTACCTAGTAACTTAAAGCAATACAGTTAGAAAGAAATTAATTTTCTCCTGTAGTTAAAAATCAGAAAATTCCTTACCACCTAGAAGACTGAAAGCTTTAGGTGTCTATGGGAAGTTAGCATAAAAATGTTATTATTATGAGCAGAAAGAGTTGTAAAGTATCAAAAGTGACAAAGCTGGGAGCAGGTAGCACACAAGTAGAGCCTGATAGGAAAGGAAAAGGAATAATTGATGTCTTGGAGGTATCAGACAGATTGAATACAATTTTGGCGACTCTCTTAAATTACAGAAGAATGATTTGATTGTTTATGTAATACTTTGGATAATAATTTGAAAATAATATGGAGTTTGTGAAATACAAGAATTACAAAAAATGCAACAAATATTTAAAAAAGGATACTTGACCAGTATTTGGGTGGTGGTTTAGCCATCCAAATACTAGGAATTCCTAGATAATTCCTCTAACTCTGCTCTCCGTCTACAAAAGTGAGATAACTTTTTCACCCCCTACTTGCTTGTTTGGCCCTAGAAGGTAAATTTTTTCAAGGTATATTTGGCACTTTTGCAAGTTGATACTTTAACCATTTGGAAGAAAGTCTGCACTTAAGATTAACAATGAAACTCCTACTAGAGGTTTTAAAGGGAAATGAAAGTCACACTCTACAGTGACACTAAGAAACTGTATTGCAGCATGTAATTGTGCAACTGGAGGTCATTTTGCAACCATGAAGTTCAGCAAGGAGACAAAGCCAAAACAGATATACATCTGAAAGGATTAAAAACAGAGCCAGAACAATGATCAATTTCTTTATGAAGAAAGAACTGCCTATAGACAGTTTAACAATATGAGCCAATAATTCCCTGCATTGGTTTAGTCTGTTTGAGTTAGGATTATGTTATTTATAACTGAAAACTTTCCATGTAAATATGCTGAAATTCTTTACAAACCACTAAGTTAGATTACTCACATATTGTAAATGGTTAATCTTTAGCCATACAAGTAGTTTTATTGTGCACTAAATTATTAGTTATCTATTAAAAGAAAATCAAATATTTTTGTAATATTGGTGACTACTTTATGAAAATGATTTTGAATTACTAGAAAAACCTACTCTACTGTAAGATATTCAAGAAGAATGTGTTTTATTCATTTTTGTATTTCTTTATACTCTTTTTTCTCCACGCTTCTCTTCTTGCTTCATTTCATTCATTTGATCTTCAATCGCTGATACTCTTTCTTCCAGTTAATTGAGTTGGCTACAGAAGCTTGTGCACTTGTCACGTAGTTCTCGTGTTAATGTTATGGTTTTCATCTCTATCAGTTCTTTTAAGGTCTTCTCTGCATTGATTACTCTAGTTATCCATTCATCCATTCTTTTTTCAAGGTTTTTAGTTTATTTGCACTGGTTACGTAGTTCCTCCTTTAGCTCTGAGAAGTTTGATCGACTGAAGCCTTCTTCTCTCAATTCGTCGAAGTCATTCTCCGTCCTGCTTTGTTCTGTTGCTGGCGATGAGCTGCGTTCCTTTGGAGGGGGAAATGCGCTCTGATTTTTTGAATTTCCAGTTTTTCTGCACTGCTTTTTCCCCATCTTTGTGGTTTTATCTACCTTTGGTCTTTGATGATGGTGAGGCACTGATGGGGTTTTGGTGTGGGTATCCTTTCTGTTTGTTAGTTTTCCTTCTAACAGTCAGGGCCCTCAGCTGTAGGTCAGTTGGAGTTTTCTTGAGGTCCACTCCAGACCCTTTTTGCCTGGGTATCAGCAGCGGAGGCTGCAGAAGATAGAATATTGCTGAGCAGCCAATGTTGCTGTCTGATTCTGGCTCTGGAAGCTTCGTCTTAGGGGTGTACCCCACTGTGTGAGGTGTGAGGTGTCAGTCTCCACCTAGTAGGGGAGGTCTCCCAGTCAGGTTACTCAGGGGTCAGGGACCCGCTTGAGCGTGCAGTCTGTCCGTTCTCAGATCTCAGCCTCCGTGCTGGGAGATCCACTGCTCTCTTCAAAGCTGTCAGACAGGGGCATTTACCTCTGCCAAGGTTTCTGCTGCTTTTTGTTTAGCTATGCCCTGTCCCCAGAGGTGGAGTCTACAGAGGCAGGCCAGCCTCCTTGAGCTGTGGTGGGTTCCACCCAGTTCGAGCTTTCTGGAGGCTTTGTTTACCTACTTAAGCCCAGCAATGGTGGGCACCCCTCCCCCAGCTTCACTGCCACCTTGCAGTCAGATCTCAGACTGCTGTGCTAGCAATGAGGGAGGCTCCGTGGGCATGGGACCCTCTGGGCCAGGTGTGGGATATAATCTCCTGGTATGCCATTTGCTAAGACTCTTGGTAAAGCACAGTATTAGGGTGGGAGTTACCTGATTTTCCAGGTGTTGTGTGTCTCAATTTCCTTTGGCTAGGAAAAGGAATTCCCTTCCCCCTTGCGCTTCCCAGGTGAGGTGATGCCTCGCCCTGCTTCAGCTCTTGCTGGTCGGGCTGCACCCATGGACCAGCACCAACTGTCCGACACGCCCCAGTGAGATGGACCTGGTACCTCAGTTGAAAATGCAGAAATCGCCCGTCTTCTGTGTTGCTCACGCTGGGAGCTGCAGGCCTGAGCTGTTCCTATTCGGCCATCTTGGGTGCGCCCCCCAGTATAATTTCAAGTAATATTTATGTCTAATTAAGTACCACTAAATATCTAATCAAATATCATCAATATTTGATTATTTAAAAGGAATACATTATGGCAGTGTATCCTAACATGGAGAAATACATATTTACTCTTTGTATGATCAAAATAAATACTTAGATATTAATAAATATCCCCAAATTAAAGGTTGAGTTGTTTTCAAATAATAATGTCTATATTGTGGTGGCTGAACATTTTATACTGCCTTTATGCCTGTCTGTTTTAGAAACTGACACACAATCCAAAATCCAAATGAATTAATATTATGTAATCTAAGCAGTGTTTTCTGGCTAGTAATTTGTGATAAATAGCTTACTATTTTGTAGATAAGTATTTCTTTATGCTCCTATTCACATAGTAAGAAATGAGTTGGGAATAAGAAATTTTTCCAATAAATATGTTGTTTACTAAAAAGTCTTGCATTATATAGTAATTTGGATGAAAATGATTATAAACTTGAATTACAAATACCTTAAATTTCGAAGTCCACATATGTCCTTTTTAGCTGGGAGTCAGATATCTCCCTTTTCAGTTTTTTCTAACATTTATCAATTGTCCAAAGCCTTACTCAAGCTAAGAGGAGTAAAAGAATAAATTTTGTCTTCAAAATCTAGGAGTTCACAGAGATGGCAAGGCCTGTCAGCTGCGTTCCTTTGGATGGCAGCTTTGTTTACCTACTTAAGCCTCAGCAATGGCGGGCGCCCCTCTCCCAGCCTCGCTGCTGCCTTGCAGTTAGATCTCAGACTGCTGTGCTAGCAATGAGGGAGGCTCCATGGTCGTGGGACCCTCCGGGCCAGGTGTGGGATATAATCTCCTGGTGTGCCCTTTGCTAAGACCCTTTGTAAAGCGCAGTATTAGGGTTGGAGTTACCCAATTTTCCAGGTGTTGTGTGTCTCAGTTTCCCTTGGCTAGGAAAAGGGATTCCCTTCCCCCTTGCACTTCCCAGGTGAGGTGATGCCTTGCCCTGCTTCAGCTCCCTGGTCGGGCTGCACCAGCTGACCAGCGCCGATTGTCTGGCACTCCCCAGTGAGATGAACCCGGTACCTCAGTTGAAAATGCAGAAATCACCCATCTTCTGTGTCACTCACGCTGGGAGCTGGAGGCTGGAGCTGTTCCTATTCAGCCATCTTGGACACGCCACCTCATTTTTGTATTTCTAAATTATTTTACTATGCTATGTATAGAATATTTTCTAACTAATTTATTTGATGCATTATGTAATTTATATGTAATAATTATTTTGTATCTTTATGATTGAAATAGAAGGTCTTGACTTGGGCTGTGACATTAAATGACTAATTTATTTAATTTAAAGAATATTTATATATTTTTCAGAAACTTTCCTACTCTAAGTAAAACTCTTCTGCAACCATTAAAAAGACCAAAAAATTTAAAGAGACAAGAAACTATTTTCATAAGAAACTTACATTCTAGTAGGCAGATACTGCTTTAAATGATCACTCTGACTCAATTTTATTGAATAGAGTGTTGGTGTATGTTCTCAATGGAAAGGAGACCACTTAGAAAACTACTGTGACTATGTAGCCCAGAGTTGGTGGTAACTGACACTGCCATCGAGATGACTTGTGATTATGGTAATTAAGGATCAGATATGGAATATATTTCTAAGAATAATTCAATCTTTTGCTGAAAGATTAGATGTGAAGTAACATAAATAAGTCAAGGGTAACTCTAAGGTTGTTTGCTCAATTGAAAGGTTGGGAAATAAACCTAAACAGTTTTCTAATACCATTTCCAAAATGGAAAAGTCTGTAGGAAAAAGGGCCTGGTTGTCAGAAGAGGAAAACAAGATGTCAGTTTTGAAAGTGTTAGACAAGACACCTATAAGAGCCAAGTAGAGATACTGAAGTAGATATCAAGTATGTTTCCATTTTAGAGAAATTATCAGGGCTAAATATATAAATTTGGAAACCAGTGCCAGAGACATGACATTTAAAACCAGGAAACTTGCTGTGCAGAAACCTTCATTTTAATTATATTCAATTTTGGTCTATTTTTGTTTTTGTTGCATTTCCTTTTGATAACTTAGTCATTAATTATTTGCCTAGGCCAGTGTCTGGAAGAATTTCTCCTAGTTTTTTTTTTGTTTTTTTTTTTTCCCCTAGGATTTTTGTAATGACAGGTCTCATGTTTAAGTTTGTAATCTAACTTGAGTTATTTTTGAATATGGTGAGATAGGGGTCTAGTTTTATTCTTCTGCATGTAATTCTTTATTTTTCCCAGCACTATTTATTGAATAGGATGTTCTTTCCCCAGTGTATATTTTTGTTGACTTTGTCAAAGATCAATTTGTTGTAGGTATGTGGTTCTCTATTCTGTTTCATGATTTTATGTGTCTATTTTTTATAACAATACCATGCTGTTTTGGTTACTGTAACCTTGTAGTATAATTTTAAGTCAACAGAATAAACAGACAACCTATAGAATAGGAGAAACATTTTCAAGGAAACCATCCATCGAAAGGCTAATATCCAGAATCTACAAGAAACTCAAGCACCTCAGTAAGGAAAAAATCAAATAACCCCACTAAAAGTCAGCAAAAGGCATGAAGAAATATTTTTTTATTTGAAGAAGACATACAAGCAGCCAACAAATATATAAAAAAATGCTCAACATCTTTAATCATCAGATAAATACATTAAAACCACAGTGAGATGCCATTTTACACCAATCAGAATGGCTATTACTAAAAAGTCAAGAAACAACAGATGTTGACAAGGATACAGAGAGAAGGGTATGCTTACACACTGTTGATAGAAAAATAAATTAGTACATCTCTATGGAAAACAGTATGAAGATTTCTTAAAGAGCTAAAAATAGAACTACCATTTGATCCACCAATCCTACTACTGGATATCTACCCAAAAGAAAATAAATCATTATATCAAAATAGCATCTGCACTCATATGTTTATCACAGTACCATCCACAATAGCAAAGTCATGGAATCAGCCTAAGTGTCCATCAATGGATGACTGGATTAAAAACGACACACACACACACACACACACACACACCATGAAATACAACTTAGGCACCCAAAATAATAAAATCATATCTTTGTGTAGCATGGATGGAACTAGAGACCATTATCATAAATGAAATGACTCAGAACCAGAAAGTAAAAAGCCTAACTTTTCACTTAAAAGTGGGAACTAGAAAATGGGTACACATTGACATACAGGGTAGAATAATAGATATTGGAGATTCTAAAAGGTGGGATGGTAGGAGAGGGTGTAAGAATGAAATATGTACTATTGGGTAAAATGTTCACTATTTGGGTTATGGGTACACTAAAAGCCCAGACGTCACCACTATGTAATATATCCATGTTAAAATAACAAAAAACAAGCAAACAAACAAACACTACACTTGTAGTCCCTAAATGTAAACTAACTAACTAACTAACTAAATAAATAAATAAAGAAGTTAACTTAGAAAAAATAGAAATCAAAACAGGTAACTCAATGAAATTACATCACACTGAGCTCAGATAGGAACATGAGAAGGTTTTAGACTGAGACTTGGGACACTCATATTCGAGGGAGTTAATGGATTAGAATATGAGATTTAAAAGGACTCCATGAGTTAAGATGAGAAAAATACAGACAATTATTAGAGAAGCTAATAAACTGGCAACTAAGGAAAGTTCAAAATAGTTTATTTTTAGGTAGTAGTAGAAGTGGGTTGGGATATAGGGCACAAGCAGAGGAGTTAGCTTAGATAGGATAGCAGATGTTACATGAATTGTAATGGAAGGAAAAATAGAATAGGTTGCTTTAAATGTGTGGTTGTTGAATCATTTGGAAAGTGTCTTCTGATGGACTCAGGTGAAATAAGCAGCAATGTCTGATGAAATAGCAATCAAAGTGAGTATGAGGAAAATAGAGTGTTACTGACATGCTACAGCATCTCCTTGAAGTAAGTGAACATGAATTTAAAGTAAGTTCAGTCTACAATCATGTGTGTCAATCTCAAACCCAGTGTAGTTTACTCATATGCCCATCAGAAATAGTTAGGGTGTTGAATTAAAGTAGGATTGAGCCTTGACCAGGGTATGACAATGGAGGGGAAAGAGAGTGATTTAAGGGTGTATGCAATAAGTGATTATAGAAGTAAAAGGTGTAATCTAATTCACACAAGGAGGCAGTAGAGAATATGTTGGGGATGACAGACACTGAAATGTTGGTAGGGTCAATGGATTGTGGGATGGAATAAGGCTAGGGGAGAAAAGAACTACAAGGAGTAAATTAGAAAGAGAAATGA
Organism: Theropithecus gelada; assembly: GCF_003255815.1. Classification (NCBI taxonomy): domain Eukaryota; kingdom Metazoa; phylum Chordata; class Mammalia; order Primates; family Cercopithecidae; genus Theropithecus; species Theropithecus gelada. The sequence continues at coordinate 64,468,773 of NC_037671.1, read as the reverse complement.
GGCTGTGCATAGAATATAAAATACTTAACATCAAGATTATGTAAGTTAACATTGTGAAGATAATATAGTTATATATTATGGTAGCATATAGCATACTAGAGTGGGAGTAGGTTGTAGAGTTAGAGGGAAAATTCAGTTCTTTGAGTTGAGACAATATACTCCTAGGAGATGTTAATGTTGCGAATAAATAAACTTTGCAGATATTGAAATAATGAAGACACTTAGGTGTTCTCCATGCCTTGGCTATTGTGATAAAGAGAATGAGATGTGTTTGCATGTGTATGTATGTAATATTGCACAGCCACATAAAGAAGGAAATTCTGTCATCTGCGACAGCATGGATGAATGTTGAGTGCATTATGCTAAGTGAAATAAATCAGACAGAGAAAGACAAACATTGTATCATCTAACTAATATGTAAAATTTTTTAAAGTCAAAGTCATAGAAACAGAATACTGGTTTTCAGGCAGTTGGGGCTGAGAGAAATGGGGGAGGGTGTTCCAAGGGTTATAATATTGTATATTTCAGTACAGTTAGAAGAAAGAACTTGAAATGTTTCCAAGACATAGAAATGGTAAATACCGGAGGTGATGGATGCCCTAAATCTGACTTGATCATCACATATTCTAAGCATGAAACGAAATATCACATGTATCTCATAAATATGTACAAACGGTATGTATCAAGTAAAAAAAAAAGACAAAAAAGATGAATAACCTCTGGGGAATTAATGTTCAAAGTAATGACTATAGCTAAAAATGTTGCATTGCATACTTGAAATTTGTTAAGAGAGTAGATCTTACCTGCTATCCCCCCACACATACAAATGATAACTGTGCAAGGTGACAGATATGTTAACTAAGGGTAATCATTTCACAATATATAGTATACCAAATCATTATCACGTTTTACACTTTAAATTTATGTAACTTTGTCAATTATGCTTCAATAAAGTTGGAAAAAATAACAAAGTAAGGTTGGGATTGCCGGGCGTGGTGGCTCATGCCTGTAATCCCAGCACTTTGGGAGGCTGAGGCGGGAGGATCACCTGAGGTCAGGAGTTCAAGACCAGCTTGACCAACATGGAGAAACACTGTCTCTACTAAAAATACAAAATTAGCCAGGCATGGCGGCACATGCCTGTAATCTCAGCTACTCAGGAGGCTGAGGCAGGAGAATCCATAGAACCCAGGAGGTGGAGGTTGTGGTGAGCCTAGAGCACACCATTGCACTCCAGCCTGGGCAACAAGAGTGAAACTCTGTCTCAAAACAGACAAACAAACAAAGAAAGTAAGGTTGGGATTACATTAGAGAAAGATATAACAAGTCAGATGTTAAATGTTAAAGAATTAGAAGGGATGCTCAGGAAGGTTAGCTATGACTATGACAAGGAGAAGATATGGGTAGCATGGTTTGATGGCATCATCTTCAAATAAGTAAGGCTTTTAAGGAGGATAGGGCATGAGGAAAAGATAAAGACAACTATACAACATGTAGACATTGAACTGTGAGAGAAGAGGGAGAGAGAATAGCCACCACTTGAGAGTTTACAGTCAAAGGAAAGAGATTCCTAAGAAGACTATGAAAGAAGTGTACAGAGCTGCTTGGGGGAAAAGAATCACACATTGAGGGATGACTTGGAAACCGCTGACTTCCTGGGGTATCTGAGGTAATGGTAATCAGGGATTAATTTTAACGGCCTCAAAGGTAGATCAGAGTGGGTTGACTGTGAGTGTTGGTGTGAAGTTAGTAGTGCTGGGTTTTGTTAGGAGCTCACAGAGCTCAATAGACATTTGGAAATTCCTCCAAAGGCAGTGCTAAATCTACAGGACTCTGTACTCCACTTCACTTACACAGGTGGCATTGTCCACGGCGCTGCAGGACACAGCTCCAGTGATGCTTCCTAGAGTCCTTGATCGCCTCTTGGATGGAGGTTTAGAAGGGAAAGTCATTGTGACCTGACATGTAGGTTTCTGAATTCTCCACCATACTTCCCACTTGTGTAGAGTGGAAAGTGTTTATTCACCAAAATCATGTACTGGCTTTGAAGATTATCATGAACTACATTATTAATATTGCCATTTTACACACACAAACATTCTCTCTCTCTCTCTCTCTCTCTCTCTATTTTTACTGAATGCAATGACTCCAATATTCTCAACATATCAGGAGGATCAAACTTTTACTGCTTAGAGTAAAATGAGGAAATGAACCAGGAAATGAAGTTTCATTAAGCCACCTGGTGTCTTTCTAATGTAACAATTTTTCAAGTCTGAAAATCAACTATATTAACCAAATTAATTGGGAGAAAACTTTGTAAAATATGCCACTGAATAGATATTAGAAAAATATGAAAACTATGTTTTTAAAAATCAGAAATGTTGTGTTACCGAGAATTTTGCTTTCTAAGCCTTTTATTTTCTCCTCCCAGATTCTGAGATATTTCAAGGGATAATGATGTTCTCTTTTATATTCTCAGCTTATTGTATTTTTTTTTCTGCTTTCTACTCACTGAATTTAGATTATTATAACTTACACTACTTAAATTTCAATTTGATGTATTAACATACCTTCCCCCACCCCCACCCCCAAGTCAGTCTCAGCATTTATTTAATTTGGCTTGTGATAAATCTCACCATGTCAGTCATGAGTAAAGTTAAGGTTTTCAGTTTATGTCACAAATACAACTAATTAAGTATGTATGCACTGTGACTTTGAAATAGAACACTGAATTTGCAGAAATGCATAGGTATACATATTTCAACATATAATAAAATTGTATTTTCTTGTTAATTTTCAAAAATGATTTTTAAAATAGCAATCACATATTTGCATGAGGAATTTATTAATTAATGGAATGCTTCCACTTGGTCACTCAATAATATTCAACAGGAAAGCTTAATCTTTTGGAGTTAATTATCTCTAAAGCTGGGCTGCTACATTTTTCTTTGCTTGAAATCAATAGTCACATTTATAAGGCTAACTTTTCAATCCATCATTCTGAAATTTAACATAGGAAAAAGTTTTTTAAAGTTTAAATATCGTTTTTAACTTCAGATTCTGGTCATAAACTGTATAACTATTAAAAATATCTAGGACATTGTTGCCATTTTCTCATGAAGAGTAGCTTTTGATACTATTAATACAACTTTACATTCTGGGGTACTGTTATAGGTGATAGGAGGTATCCTGTAATCTGGCCCCTTAAGTGCCTCATTTAAGAACATATGTTCTCATAAGTATAAACATTTTCCCTTCCTTGGATGTATTAATTTCCGTATAAAATATAATAAGTTAATACAGACATATGCACATAAAATTTGAATTAACATCATGAAATCTTTAAGTCTTCCTGGCATACCTGATTAATGGAACCTTAGCCCCATAATGCTCTGCACAACCTCCAATATTTCTTAATATCCAATATTCTTCCACTGTGCCTTCTGTATCTCATTTTGTCCACAGAGTATTTTCCAAGTATCCACAATATATTTTCTTTTTCTTTAATATTTTATGTTAATTTTTCAGTTTTTAGAGATGAGGGTCTCACATTTTCACCCAGGCTGGCATGTAGTGTTGCAAACCAAACTCATGTCAGTCTCAACCTCCTGTACTCAAGCAATCTTCTCACCTCAGCCTCCCGAGTAACTGAGTAGCTGGGATTATTCACCTGGCTAATTTTTCAAACAAAACAAAACAAAACAAAACAAAACAAAATTATGGACATGGGGTCTTACTATGTTGCCCAGGCTGCTCTGGAACTCTTGGAGTCAAGAAATCCTCCTGCCTCAGCCTCCCAAAGTGCTGCGATTGCAGATATAAGCCACACGCCCAGCCCAGAATATTTTTTCTATACCTTCCTTTCTTTTTCTCACTGAAACCTGAGGACAGTTTTTCTTGTAGCCTTCTTAGTTGGTCACTATTCATTCTTCTACAGTTGTGTACCATAGACAATGAAGTATATAGACAGCGTTGCCCTTGTTGCCATATTCAGGCCGTTTTTTTCCCTTCTCCTTCTGAAAACCCTAGCCAGCAGCTGTTTCTTGTCTCTCTCTCTGACTCTCTCCCCTTTACCCTCTCCCTGGCTCGTTTTCTAGTAGCTTTACTCTCAGTTTCTGCTTATCCTTTTTTTTTTTTTTTTTTTTGTTTTTTTTTTTTTGAGACGGAGTCTCGCTCTGTCACCCAGGTTGGAGTGCAGTGGCCGGATCTCAGCTCACTGCAAGCTCCGCCTCCCGGGTTCACACGATTCTCCTGCCTCAGCCTCCCGAGTAGCTGGGACTACAGGCGCCGCCACCTCGCCCAGCTAATTTTTTGTATTTTTTAGTAGAGACGGGGTTTCACCGTGTTAGCCAGGAGGGTCTCGATCTCCTGACCTAGTGATCCGCCCGTCTCGGCCTCCCAAAGTGCTGGGATTACAGGCTTGAGCCACCGCGCCCGGCCTTCTGCTTATCCTTTACTAAATATTTTAGCATCTAGCTTGCTGACCTTTTGTTTATCACCATTGTGGTGATATTTTTTGATAACTTTGGCATCCCTCTTGGTAATCCACTCACTTTGGTTGTTTAATTTTTTTGATAATGATTTTGCTAATTTTCCCCTCTCCTTCACCTCAGTCCATCTCCCATGGTCTTATCGTACAACTTTTCATGCCTGTAATTGCACACCCTGCAATACCTTTAATTTAAATTCTTTCACTGTCTGATCCCCACTTCCTGTATTTCAAGTTCATTCACTCATGCATTGTAGTGACAAAATTTTATAAATTTTTTTAAAAAGCAACAGGCACTTCAAATTGTATGACTGCACTGACACTCCTGTGTCTAGTACCCACTGCAGGTCCCCATTTTCTTTTCAAAAGCATACTTACACATCCACTTTCAAATTCCTTGTCTCTTTTTGTATGTTCCATTGACCTGAAAACACTAAACCTGTTTAATTCTCATCCTACCATTAAACTCTTGTCCATTTTATATATATCTAATATAGCAGCTCAAACTTAATGTATTCCAAATTCATAATTGATTATTGAGTCCTGGACAAACCCTCTTTTCTGCCAGTATTTGTTTATATTACTCTTTGATTTCTTCATTTCTCTCTTTTGACACATCTTGTCCATCAACAAATCCTTTAAACTCTCCCATAACTACATATCATGGATATGAACACTTTTATCATTATGAAGGTTAACACCCTTGTTGAAGTCAAATTCTCAGCTGGAACATTTCAATAGCCTCCCTCTTGACTTCATTGTTTCGAACCTTCATTCAGGTACATATCAAATAGTGAATGGATGTCTCATCAAAAAAGCTAATATTTTGGTGGAGATTTGAATGATGTGAGGGAATATATAGCTGTCTAAGGGAAGAGTGTTCATGGCAGAGGAAGTACCTATTGCAAAATCCTTAGCCTATTCAGCCTACCATGCATGAGTCCAGACTAACTGCTCTGGAGAAAGCAAGGGAAGTAGCAGAAATGAAGATAGAAGAGAAATCAGAATCTGGGGCAGTTTTAGATCATGAATGCCTTTTTAAAGTCTTTCATTTTCACTCTAAGTACAATGGCAAGTGTTGCAGTGTTGCTGGCAAATGAGTTATATTATTTGGCTTATATTTTTAAATTGTCGTGTGACTGTTGTTTTGAAAGGAAACTATACAGAGACATGGGCAGATGCAAAGAGACCTGTTAGTAAGCTATTATAGTAATTATAGTATAGTAATCTGGGTAGGACAGTGACTTAGATTAGAATTGGAGGGAGGGCATAGTAAAAAGGGGTTGGATTGTGGATGTATATTTAAGATGGAGTCAATATAATGTTTCTTTAGAGTGGATTGAATGAGAAAGAAAGAGAACAAATATAGTGGCTCTATAGTTTTTGACCTGAGCAACTAGAAAACTGATTGTCATTATTTTAGATGCTGAAAGTTACAGGTAAAACAAGTGTAAAATAGTTTGCTTGTTTATCATTTTTTATCCACAAAAAAATCCACATACAATATATGTTTTAAAATCATGTTATTCCTCTGCCGATGTGATTCAGGGGGTTCCCGTGCATTAATAAAACAAAGTATTTAAAATGCTTACAAGGTGAGCCATATTTTCCTCCTGCCTCTCCCTCTGCCACCATCTCCTACTAAGTCACCACTTTGATCTTTGAGATGTTTCCTGAATATCTCAAGGACTTCCTGCTTCAATCCTCTGTATTTGCTATTCCCTTTTCTGAAGTGCACGCTTCCCAGAAAGCATAGTAGCAATTTGTACACTCCTTCAGCTATTCACTCAACTCTTATCTCCTCAAAGATGCCTTTCCTGTTGATCCTGACACAGCCTTGAAACACCTCTTCTCAATTTCTCCCTCCACTTTTATCTGAATTAAATTAATTAATTATATAGCACTTCTCCCTATCTGTCATTATATTCATGTATTTTTAATTTTCCCTCCTTTCCCCATAAACTAATATATAATAAGGCAGAGGAGTTGCTGTTTTAATAGGTTTAATACTAGCTTTCTATATTCTAGGATAGAGGCATAGCATGTTAATTTTAATTATCAAATACAGATGGTTTTGTCTAAGATTCTTATTTTCATCTTTAAATAACTTTCACATCTGAATTATTTGCTTCCTGAGATCCAGGAAGTGACCTTGTTGCTCAGTTTATGGTTAAAAGATAAATTCATCATATGAAGTAGTCCATAAGTCTAGACATTTGTCTGTGCTCATACAAGTCACAGTGTGTAAGCATGCAATAGTATTGTTAAGATTCTATTATAAAAATAAATCTTAATTTCCTTCAAAGGCTTTTTTGCCCAAGTAGTGGAATAGGTACATGACAGCATTGAAACTGATACAAGTAACTTTCCATCAGAATCTCCATGTATGCATGATGAAACCAGAGAGACACATGTGAACTACAATGCTTTGAGGCAAAAATTACAACTTAAACATTATAAAAATTATAAATATAATTTTGTTCATGTCCTGGAAAAAAATGTATCAAAAATTGATTCTAAGTTTTCAAACAAGTGATGAGAGTATTTCAAGATAGCACAGGAAGAGAAAACTATTTGAAATTAGTTTATAGCTATCTCCTTTCCATTTACTAGACTAGTATAGAGTTTGAAAAAGCTGTTTCGGCCACTGGAAAACTTTAAGCAAAAGTATACTTCTAATTTGAAGTTAACGCTTTAAAAAATATTTTTTTCTAATTTTTTGTTTTATGAAATTACTTTATTATTTTAATGCAGTAATAATTTTTACTAATAGTTTGTTAGTAAAATATTGAACATTTTATTTTTAATTTTATTAAATTTATGGGCTTTTCTTAATATTTAAAAAATACATTTTGAAACCTATTTAAGATGTAGTAAATATTGTTTCACTGATTTTTATTTTAATTTATAAATTATTCTAACTTTAAAACTAAATAGCAGTTATAAATACTAATACTTCTGTATTACATAAAACATTTATCAAAATGCTGGTGATGGAATTTTGTTCTGATATTGCCGTCCCTACTCTATTAATGCTGCGTTACCAACAGTGCCCGACACTTCTCATTAAAATCAGTAGTGTGCATTCCACAGGTCACTGGACAAAGTTTGGAATACTATGTCCAAAAAATAGAGTAAAGCTAATTAACTAATGAATATTGGCTTTATTGGGAAAAGGAAACCTAATAATAGAAAGATATTGAAGTCGGTGGTTAAGAAATCATTTTAGGAAGAAAACAAGTAAAAGAAGATTAGAGTATGCCTTTTTTTTTTTTTTTTTTTGTCTCCTCTTTTCCACTGTTGTATTTTATTTTCCTTGTGTTTTTTTTTTTCCTTCCCTTTCATGTATCTTCACAGATCCTCACTGCTTTCCTATCTATCATCTCCCATTTTACCACTAAAATGACACCTTAAATATTTCCATCACAATCATGAGGTTACCCTTACCCTAAAGTCTCAAAATAGTTTTATATAAAACACAACTATAAATTGGATGTTTTAGAAATATGGTGATCTGAAAAGTCTTTCTTTTCTCTCCCCCCATATTTACCACAATTGGCCTCTGACTAAAATGGCTGCTAGACACCTAGCGTAGCTCAAATTAGTTAGCTGTAAGTCTCTCTGACCATTTCAACAGGAGTTAATGCACTTTTGTAAACACATTTCTTAAAAAGGTCTATGTTGTTCCAGAGTTTGCTTTTGTTTTCTTTGCTTTTGTTTTGTCTGTTTTGCATTCTTCAATGTCAAGGCTACTATTGAAACTTTCTTTTTCCTTCAGAGCAGGCTGAGTTGATAGGATGTAATTTTTCTTACGAGTAAGACTTGGAAGCTCCTTTTAGATTTCAAGCCATCACTGCGAGTGGCGGATTGGAGATGATTGCCTGAAACTCAGTAGGAAAATTTTCCGAAGGAAGAGGAGGGGAGGGGAGGGGAGGGGAGGAGAGAGGAGGGCTTCTAAGTTTAGGATACAAGTGCAGGTTTCTTACACAGGTAAACTTGGGTTATGGGGATTTGTTGTACAGATTATTGTATCATCCAGGTATTAAGCCTAGAACACATTAGTCCTCCACCTTTGGATTAAACCTCTCTGGGGCACACATTGCAGATAGTATTTGGGGGCCTCTTACCTAGTATATATGAGAGTAGAAAATCTTTGGCTCTTTTTTTTTTTTTTAATTGGATCAATAAAACCTGCTGTGTTTAGAAACACTTTCTCAGAGTTGCTGCTGTCCAGTGCTCGTCCAACACCCTTTGGATCTGATTCTTCTTAATGGCTGAATATTCATTCTTCAAGTCATAGACCTGATCCTGTTCTTTGGAAACTGCAACACAAAATAAGTCCAAATACCACATGCGTCTTTAACTGCTGTTGGCCAATTCAGTCCATTCTAACTCAAAAGGAAAATTGAAACTCATCAACTTTTAGGATATACTAAAGCTCTTCTCTTCTTCTCTATGCTACTACATGCTCATCCTCAATAGGAAGGGATGCTACCTTTCATTAAGTTGGTATTTGGAGTGATTTCTGTATATCTAGCTAGGCCCTCCGAATGAGAGATGTAAAGTAAATATATCTTACTGTCTGTGGAGTAGTAGAGTAAAATACATAAAGATTTTCATCTATGAAATAGCAGAGTATAATACACTTAAAGTTAGGACAAATTTAATTTTATTAACCACTCTAAAATTTTTAAGTAATATGGCCAAAGCAACTAATGTAATTTCTATGAGTATGTTTCCTCATTTATAGAAGTGATAAATAATAATAATATATTTCACAACTTACAAGAATTGAATGAGAACATAAGAAAATTATGTAAAAGTAATTAGCCTAGTGGCTGGCATGTGGTGGGTGCTGGGAAAAAAAAAAAAACTGGATGATTATTTCTGACATAAATGGAGAAATAATTTAATTCTGCAAGATGAAAATGCAAAGCTGTGTTCCTCAAACTACAGGAAAGATAAATTACTAAGGCATTTTATTGATGCTATTTCAGTGAAATTGTGCCAACAAGGCCTTTGATCCCTTTTATGAAATTATTTTTTGTTTTTATAACAGATTTAAAACAATACATAGTTAAATTCCATTCATTAATAAATAGCTTCTACCAACTTAAAGTCATGAGAAGTGATATTTTTGGTCTTAAAATATTTGGTTTTTACATTAGAAAAAACAGTATTTCATTTGGGGCTCCATTTATTCTATAATAGAAAGTTTACTAAGTATGATTTAAGGCACAGTACTATTTCCTGCAAATTAAGGAGAAGTGAGGGCAGTGGAAGCCAGAACACCAGTGCGTGTTCTTTAGCAACTTGTAGATTTCAGTTAATGAAGTACAGTAGACTGGAATATAGATTGTTTGAAAAACAATTGTAAAAATGACAACTAACAAACAGAAGTCCTCTAAGTAGCTCATCTATAACTAGACCATTATCATCCACCGGTGCTCTATCCTGTCTCAAATTCATGTAGTCATGATTAAATCCTGCTAGCACATCATTGCTATATAATGGCTCTACTAAACATTAAAAAATCACATTTATCATCTTTTTTCTTCACATTTCAGTACTTTTCCAAAATATATATTGTATTGTTAATTATCAGTTTAGGCCAAAGTTGATTTTATTCTTAAATTCTCGAAAGAGATTATTAAGAGCATACATTGAAAATGTAGTTTACTGTAATTATTTCCAAATACAAAAATATCAGGTTTTTGGCTAAGATCACAGGTATGTAGGGAAAAAAATGATTAATAACACCATATAATTTAAACAAAGCCTTGTTCCTTTGGAATAATGTTAATAGGCTTTTCTGAAAATATTTAAATTGTATTTTTTTCTAATTTATACTGATGTATTTACAGCTGTATGTCAGGATTTACTGGAAAAAACTGTGAGAAAGTAATTGACCACTGTAGACTGCTCAGCATCAACTGTCTGAATGAAGAATGGTGTTTCAATATAATTGGAAGATTCAAAGTAAGTAATTTAATACATGGCAACATAATTTAGCACTTCAAAATACAATAGATTCAGTCAGTCTGTATTTCAAATATTCTTATTAATCTTAGCCAGAGAAATATATCCTTATATGTATATTTAAATGTGACTTCTATAAAGGTTAGCAATAGGGGTTTTAATTTTTAAGAATTATGTTGGGAGTGAATTAATAAATGTTCTAGGAGGTGTTTTTATTATAAAGTAAGTGTAAAGCTAATTGAGTCCTGGTGATACAACTCTTAGTATATAAAACCCCAGTTACTAATACTTTAAGCTCTTTAACTAGATGAGAAATAAAATCAGTCTAGTGGTTGATTGTTAGGGTCCACAAAATATGCTTTTTAGTGAATAGTTTTTGAAATTAATTTACAAATACAAAATGTCTGTGCTACACATGGTAAGGGATATTTTACAACCTAGCAATGTTACTTATAGGTGTGTCTGTTGGAGAAATTATCAGGTATTTACTGAGAGAGACATACACAGGAATTTTCACTTCAAATCTGAAACAAAAACCTTGTACATAAGAGAATGGACAAATTCATCATGGTGTAGTCTTACAATGGAATTATAAAAACTAGTTAAAATGAATAGACAATAGCTATATGTATTAATTCTTACAAATATAAAAATATTGAATTTGAAAATGTTATTCATGTACAGTGTGACAATATTACTCAAAGTTGTAAAACAAATGTATACATACTTCTGTAATTACATAAATGTATATCAAAAGTATAAACACAAACTTGAGGATTACACACACCAGCTTTATTTGAAAGGCAACCTATAGGGCGGTAGATGGGAGAATGAAATCAGGGAGAGTAGAAAGGGGACTTCCAATGTTTCTGCAAAGTTTTGTTTTTCAAAAAATACTTTTTTTGAGAAATACGGCAAGAAAAATAACTACAACATGAAGATAGAATAAATAAAAGTAGTATGGTTGTGATAAGCATACCTCATTACTATTCATTAGAAAGCTATAAAAATCAAAAAGTAGAACTAACAAGTTAAATATGGCAAAATTCCAGGATTCAATATAATTTTTTAGAAACCAGTAGTGCTTCTGTAATATAACAACAATGAATTAAGACATGAGACTAAAAATTAATACTATAAAAGTGAAAAAAGTATGATTATAAGTGTATCGAAGCACTTCAGAAAATGTTTAACAAAATGTGGCCAAGACCTCTATGTTAAAAACTAAAAAAAAAGATAACAGAGGGAAATTAAATATGCCCTATAAATAAAATTATAACATATTTATGAATTAGAAAAATTAATATTTTATGATGTCCTCTCTTCTTACTGATATTAACAAGTGTTTTGTAGAAATGGGCAAGCTGATTATAAAACTGATATGAAACATCAAAGGACCGCAAATAGCTAAGTAATCAAAAATAACAGCAAATTTGAAGGATTTTATGAAAATGATTTCAAGAGTTATTTTCAAGCTAGAGTATCAAGGCAGTGTGGTACTGGCATGTGGTGCTTAATACTGAGTGTCAACTTGATTGGATTCAAGGATGCCAAGTATTGACCCTGGGTGTGTCTGTGAGGATGTCGGCAAAGGAGATTGACATTTGAGTCTGTGGGCTGGGGAAGGCAGACCCACCCTCAATCTCGGTGGGCACCATCTAATCATCTGCCAGCATGACCAAAATATAAAGCAGGCAGAAAAACATAAATAGGTTAGACTGGCTTAGCCTCCCAGCCTACATCTTTCTTCTGTGCTGGATGCTTCCTGCTGTTGAACATTGGATTCCAAGTTCTTCAGCTTTGGGACTCAGACTGGCTTACTTGCTCCTCAGCTTGCTGACAACCTGTTGTGGGACCCCGTGATCATGTGAGTTAATACTCCTTAATAAACTCCCCTTTGATATAAATCTATCTTCTTAGTTCTGTCCCTCTAGAGAACCCTGAATAATACATAGCATAAGGATGAACTAGAAGATGTCTCTCTCTCTCACACACACACACACACACACACACACACACACACACACACACACGAAAGGAGAGTTCAAAGATAGATCCACAGGGAAATTTCTTTCTATCTCAGAAACACCAAGATAATTTAATGAACGAAGGAACATCTTCTTATTAAAACACACTTGGAAAAAAAGTGACTCCATACTCCCTACCTCAAACCACACAATAATTAATTTTACATGAAGCATAAACCTGAGAGTAAAAGAGAAATTTGTAAAACTTCTAGAGAATAAAATGGAGCAAAACAAACAAACAAACAAACAAACAAACAAAAAAGGATGATATTCTTTATGACCATGCATTAGACTAAACTTTGTTAGATAGGGCACAAAATTAAATGGTTTATTGAACTTAATTAGGTTTAAAAACTTCTGTGCATCAAAATAATTTTTAAAAAGATAATAACCAGGGATTACCCATCTAAATTTACATTGGAAGTAAACTTAATTATAATGGAGGTATGTGTTGTTCACATGAGATAATATGAAAGAAAATGTCTTTATTGAAACAAAATGATGTCTTTATTGAAACAAAATGATGGAAAAAATCGAGAGAAGTACTAATCAAAAACTGGTTGATGCCTACCTTACTTTTATGTAAAATAGACTTTAAAACTTAAAAATCAGAAATCGTAAAATTCTGATTTTTAAAATTCTTAAAATTAAAAAATTAATAAATCCTGTTTCATGGTGGGGTGTATTTGTTTCTTCGTGCAAAACTGTACCTGAGTTATATTGTCCATTTTTAAAGGGAAAGAAATAAAATTAGAAAATATATATTGTATAGACAATCTTTAGATATCAATGAAAATAAAAGGTAAATACACATTTTAAGTGTTCAAACTGTCTCAAATTTTTAAATTTTATTTTATTTTATTTTACTTTAAGTTCTGGGATACATGTGCTGAATGTAAAAGTTTGTTACATAGGTATACATGTACTATGGTGGTTTGTTGCACCTATCAACTCCTCATCTAGGTTTTAAGCCCCGCATGCATTAGGTATTTGTCCTAATACACTCCCTCCCCTTCGCGCCACCCCACCTGATGTGCCTCAGCGTGTAATGTTTCCCTCCCTGTCTCCATTTGTTCCTATTGTTCAACTCCCACTTATGAATGTTTGCTTTTCTGTTCCTATGTTGCTTTGCTAAGGATGATGGTTTCCAGCTTCATCCACATCTCTGCAGAATACATGAACTCATTCTTTTGTTATGACTGCATAGTATTCCATGGTGTATATGTGCCACATTTTCTTTATCCAGTCTATCATTGATGGGCATTTGGGTTGGTTCCAAGTCTTTGCTATTGTAAATAGTGCTGTAATAAACATACGTATACATGTGTCTTTATAGTAGAATGATTTATAATCCTTTGGGTATATACTCAGTAACAGAATTGCTGGGTCAAATGGTATTTCTAGTTTTAGATCCTTGAAGAATCACCACACTGTCTTCCACAATGGTTGAACTAATTTACACTCCCATCAACAGTGTAAAAGCGTTCCTATTTCTCCATATCATCGCCAGCATCTATTATTTCCACGTTTTAATGACCATCATTCTAATTGGTGTGAGATGGTATCTCATTGTGGTTTTGATTTGCATTTCTCTAATGACCAGTGATGACGAGCTTTTTTTCATATGTTTGTTGGCTGCATAAATGACTTCTTTTGATGGGTGTCTGTTGATAAACTTTGCCCATTTTTTTATGAGGTTGTTTTTTTCTTGTAAATTTGTCTAACTTCCTTGTAGATTCTGGATGTTAGCCTTTTGTCAGATGGCTAGATTTCTCACTTTTCTCCTTATTTAATCTGGCTAGTGGTCTATTTATTTTGTTAATCTTTTCAAAAGGACAGTACTTTGATTCAAAGATTTTTTGAAGGGTTTTTCGTGTCTCTGTCTCCTTAAATTCTGCTCTGATCTTACTTATTTCCTCCCCTTCCTTGTGGCATCAATCGGCATTCTGTGTCTAACTAATCAAGTGGGGACTTGGAGAACTTTTCTGTCTGGCACTCTGTGTCTAGCTAAAGGATTGTAAATGCACCAATGAGCACCCTGTCAAAACGGACCAAGCAGTTCTCTGAAAAATGGACCAATCAGCAGGATGGGGATGGGGTCAGATAAGGGAATAAAAGCAGGCTGCCCAAGCCAGCAGTTGCAACCCACTCCAGGTTCCCTTCCACACTGTGAAATCTTCATTCTGTCGCTGTTTCCAATAAATCTTGCTGCTGCTCACTGTTTGGGTCCCCACCACCTTTATGAGCTGTAACACTCACCACAAAGGTCTGCAGCTTTCCTCCTGAATCCAGCAAGACCACTAACCTGCCGGAAGGAAGAAACTCCAGACACATCTGAACATCAGAAGGAACAAACTCCAGACACACCATCGTTAAGAACTGTAACACTCACCGCGAGGGTCCGCAGTTTCGTTCTTGAAGTTGGTGAGACCAAGAACCCACCAATTCCAGACACAATGGCACAGTCTGTCATGGCTTCCCTTGGCTAGGGTAGGGATGTCCCTGACTCCTTGCACTTCCCATGCAAGGAATGCCCCACCCTGCCTCTGCTCGCCTTCCATGGGCTGCACCCACTGCCTAACCAGTCCCAATGAGATGAACAGGGTACCTCAGTTGGAAATGCAGAAATCAGAAATCACTCGCCTTCTGCATTAGTCTTGCTGGGAGCTGCAGACCGGAGCTTTTCCTATTCAGCCATCTTACCACACATCTCGTAATCCAAACTGTCAAAAAGTTAATGAAATATTGTTTAAGGCAATATGAAGCTATCATTTTATATATTCATATCACAGAACATTAAAGTATACACAGTTTATATTTCTGTATCACAAAGGAAAATTGAGACAGCATGTTCACACGTATCCAGGAAAAATATGACTTGTAATAAGCTCACTGAGTGGCGGTAGAGCAGTATGTGCCGGAAATTTTTCAACCTGTAATAATTCAGAAATATCCAAAGTAAATTTAAAAGATTATATAAAACATGCATACAAAATATTCATTATAATATTATTGTAAAGGAAAATCAAATTAAACAACAAAAATAGTAAAAATTATAGTGTATCCATATAATAGAAGATGAATCCGTTTGGCCTTGTTTTTCAAGCTTGTTAATCACATTGAAAATGCTCAAGTTAAAATATTTTGTGAAAAGCCGTTGTATCATTCTATTATTTTGTTTTAGATATTTGTATGTATTTATCTGCTTGTAAAAAAAAATAATTTTTATGTGTTTTCTGAGGTGCTGAAAAGGGTAGAAGTCATTCCAGGACTGCTCCCTCAGAAATTGATTTTACCTTCTAGAGTGGTACAGACACTAGAAAATATATATCAGGAGCGGAGGCTTTCCCAAGTAGCAGAAAGCATAAGGGAGGGGAGCCATTTAGATGGCAAAAGGTGATGTGGGATTTGATGTCATCCATCCCCATTCTCATTTAGCATTTAACATGAAAATTTCTGAGGCCGGGCGCGGTGGCTCAAGCCTGTAATCCCAGCACTTTGGGAGGCCGAGGCGGGTGGATCACGAGGTCAGGAGATCGAGACCATCCTGGCTAACACCGTGAAACCCCGTCTCTACTAAAAATACAAAAAAAAAAAAAACTAGCCGGGCGCGGTAGCGGGCGCCTGTAGTCCCAGCTACTCGGAGGCTGAGGCAGGAGAATGGCGTAAACCCGGGAGGCGGAGCTTGCAGTGAGCCAAGATCGCGCCACTGCACTCCAGCCCGGGTGACACAGCGAGACTCCGTCTCAAAAAAAAAAAAAAAAAAAAAAAAAA
>NC_037671.1:64426366-64452404 GCF_003255815.1 Theropithecus gelada | reverse complement strand
AAAAAAAAAAAAAAAAAAAAAAAAAAAAAAGTAACAGTGAAAATCACAAGTTACTTTAATGGCCGGGCGCGGTGGCTCAAGCCTGTAATCCCAGCACTTTGGGAGGCCGAGGCGGGTGGATCACAAGGTCAGGAGATCGAGACTATCCTGGCTAACATGGTGAAACCCCGTCTCTACTAAAAATACAAAAAACTAGCCGGGCGCGGTAGCGGGCGCCTGTAGTCCCAGCTACTTGGGAGGCTGAGGCGGGAGAATGGCGTGAACCCGGGGGGCGGAGCTTGCAGTGAGCCGAGATCGCGCCACTGCACTCCAGCCTGGGAGACACAGTGAGACTCCGTCTCAGAAAAAAAAAAAAAAAAAAAAAAGAAAAAGAAAATTTCTTAGCATATTTGATTTGGTTTGATGGAAACATTAAAATATCCAAAGCCTGTGACCTGCCTGGCCCAGGGACAAATTGAAACAGACAGGGACATCGAAGCAAGGATCCAAAGAGAAACATGGAGGAAAATGGATTTGGAATTCACAGAGTGGTTCCGTTAGTATGAGGATTTAACATAAGACCAAGTTTAATCAGAGTTTTGATGGCCAGTGGGGCCAGGATGAAATTTGTATTTATTCGGATGTGTATTAAATAAGCTAGAAAAAAATAAACCAACAAATTTGACGGTAGTTTACTCTGGTTAATGGGATTAGACTAAAATTAAAATGTTCTGAACAAAAATATGTTTCTTTTTTAGTATGCCTTTAATGAAAGTTCTATGAAGAATAAAGCATTCCTCATAGTAACATTAAGATTAGGAAATTGATATTAATAAAATAGGCTGGAAAATATGAGGAGAGGAAAAAACCCTGTAGGTCAGAACCTTATTAATTCTAAGCCATGCTCTTCATTATGAGTTAAATTTCTCTATTTTCAATTCATTTTCTTTATAATTGAAGTGGCATAAGGATGGCAAACTTTCTCATTGAAACTGTGATGAGGAATATCTAATTAAGCACATTCACAATGTCAATTGCATTCTCAATATTAATAATATAAATGGCCTCAGTGATAAAAAAATTGTTGCTTTACAATTGAGAGTGTTAGGTTTCTAATCACCATCACATAAGTATGAACTATTGAACAGATTAAGAGCTCGTGGAAGAAAAAGAAAACAAAAAACTGTAGTTATTTTCATGTTTATATAAATAAATGACATCCAATACATTTTAAAATGTTTGATATTATGCACATTGTAATTGTAAAATACAGGTACTATGCAATTAAATATTATTTATTATGCCTTACAGCAATGATTCAGGCATTCTTTTCCTTATAGTTTCAGTAATTTACTGACACATTTATTTTCATTTTGATGGATAATACATATAGTTAGAAATGCAATTTCTGGTTTGTGTCTATTCAAATATTGTATAGCTTCCTAATGTTATGACTTTAAATTATTGATTGTTTTTTGTTATACCATCAAAGAAAATAGCACTGGAGCTTTATACAAAGCTCTTTCGGTTCTCTTCTTTTGCAATTGGCTCAGGAGTGCATATATAAGGATTCAGTTTATGTTTTATCTTGTTTTCTTAAATCTCTTATAAGGCTTCATTAGAGAACCGACAAAAAACATAAAATTTAAAACTAATCTACTTTAACTTCACCATCTGCTTTATTTCTGTGTTCTATTTCTATCCACCAGTTAAATCTTTTTTTTTTTTTTTTTACGATTATCTTCAACAAGAGTGACATGTAAACTCACGCTGAAAGAAGTAAAGCTCGAATTAGAATTCCATATGAGTACAATTTGCATTTGGGTAGGATTAAAAGTTTTAAATTTCAGTTGCAACAATTGAAAAATCTAAAGAAAATCTCTCTCTCTCTCTCTCTCTCTCTCACTCTCTCATTATGTCTGTCCCTCTCTCCTTGCCTCCCTTCCCCCATTACACACACACACACACACACAGAGGGAGAGAAAGAGAGAGAGAGAGAGAGAGGAATTTGAAGGCTCACATAATTAAACTTTGCAGAGAGGAAACCAGGTAAGCTTTTAACCAGAGGCTCAATATTATCATACTTCTCCTTGTTTGCTCTACAATAACAACGATATCATCCTGGAAGTTCCCATAAGAACTCAGACATATTCCTGCTTGAGGCCTTTGTTGTAAGCATTTATACCCAAATTTTCACCCACATTTATTATTCATCAGTTTCTTCATTCTGCATAGGTATTTTCTCAAATGTTACATTCTCAGTTTGTCCTTCTGTAGAAACCCAATCTAAAATGTTAAATACAGTCCTCCCTAAGTATCTGTGGAGTGTTGGTACTAGGGACCCCCACCTACTTGGAAACTTCATGGATGCTCCAGTCTCTTATATAAAAGGATACAGTGTTTGCATATAACCTGTCTACATCCTCCCATATACTTTACATTATCTATAGATTACTTGTAATACCTAACACAAAGTAAATGCTATGTTGTTATACTCTATTTTTAAAGGAATAATGACAAGAAAAAGGAGTCTATATGTGTTTCATACAGAGGCCACCATCAATTGTCTTAAAAAATATTTTCAGCCGCAGTTGGTTGAATCCATGGATGCAGAACTCATGGAGAAGGAGGGCTAACCACACTCCCATACTCTCATCCAGCCGATAGGCTCCATCTCCTCTTTCTTTTTTTTTTTTTTTCTTAACAACTAATTGCCATCTGGCTTCCCAGTTTACAACATAGTTCTTCATACATTCTTTTTATTGACTAGATTAGGCTGAAATGTAATCTCTACGAAGAAAGATATATTTGTTTCTTTGTATGATACTAACTGTCTTCTAGGGAAGGAAGAAATATTGCCCTAAAGGCAAATTATGCCAAATGTAGTTGGTGGAACCGTATTTGTAGGGACTCCCTTATAGAAAGTGCACAGACTACATAAACTGACCAGGAGAACTCTTTCTTAGTAAGGAGATAGTCAGAGCTAATTTGACCAAGACTGGAAAGCCAGATGCCATTTTATCGCAATACATAGAATATGGGAAAAGATGCATGTGTTGAAAGGTGTGAACAATTAAGTGATGCATAAAAAAATTGCATTATGGTTTTATGTAAAAAATATATATATAAAAAAGTCAATCAAAGAAAGAAGCATTGCAGCCAGGCCTGTAATCCAAACTACCAAGGAGGCTGAGATGGAAGGATGGCTTGAGGTCAGGAGTTCGAGACCAGCCTGGAATAGATAGTGAGCTGCAATTTCTATTTTTTTTTTTTTTCAATCTGTGTGGTCTGGTGGCACATATCCATAGTCCCAGCTACTTGGGAAGCTGGAGTGTGATAATCACTTTGAGCCCAGGAGTTAAGGCTGCAGTGAGCTATGGTTGTGCCACTACACTTCATCCTGGGGTAACAGAGTGAGATCCTGTCTCAAAAAAAAAAGAAAGGAAAACAAGGAAAAGAGAAACAGAGGGAGAGAGAAAGAAAGAAAGAAAGAAAGAAAGAAAGAAAGAAAGAAAGAAAGAAAGAAAGAAAGAAAGAAAGAGAGAGAGAGAAAGAAACAGAGAGAGAGAAAGAAACAGAGAGAGAGAGAAAGGAAGGAAAGATGGAAGGAAGGAAGGAAGGAAGGGAGGGAGGGAGGAAGGAAGGAAGGAAGAAGGAAAGAAAAGAAAGAAGCAGCATTGGGTAAGCTAAGTATGTTATGATACTTGAAATATTAGTATACAAAGGTACACAAAATTGCAAAATCTGAAATTCATGCTATGCTGATCTACTAAAGCCTGAATTAAACAGAAATACTGAGACCATCACCTCACCAATTACATTTTAATCTGCCAAAGATAGCTTCTGATTACACCCCAAACCAAATAAACACACTAATGTATTCATTCTTTATCAGTCTTCAGAGACAGTTTATTCAGGCTTAGGGACTGGGTTGTCAGTGCCGTAATATGTGCCGAGAGTCACAGACATCTTTGAAAAGAAATAGTTAGAGTCAAAAACAGGAAGATCCCTGGAGGAATCAAGTGTGATTTTTGCCCTCTAGGTAATATGTGGCAATGTCTAGAGACATTTTTGGTTGTCATAAGTAGAGATCAGGGCTGTTACTAGCGTTTGGCTATAGAGGCCAAGTTTGCTGCTAAGGATCTTACAATGCACAGGAGAGCTTCTTACAGTAAAGCAATATTGAATCCAAAATGCCAGTATTGTTGTGGTTGAAAAATTCTTCCTTAGAGGAAGTTTAGGTTGTAGAAAGTGGAAAATAGTAAGACAAAAGGAAAGATCAAATGCATACAACTTTATGAAAGTTAGGGAACCTAGACTTACAGAAGAAAAACTTCTGTTTCAGACTAGCAGACCATAATAACATGAGATAGATTCCAGATTAGGAAATCTTTTTCTGGTTCATGTGGGCATTGCATCTGAGAGTTAGGTGCACATATTTGGTTAAGACAAATTGTTTTCTTGTTATTTTTCTTGCTTTGTTGGAACAGACTAAGCACTTTTGGTTCAGAATGGTATATATATAAATTGCTTGGTCACAAACTTTCTTTTCAGTTCTTCCCTCTAAAATGCTAACTTACATTAAATTTGCTTGACTTTTTTCCTCTATGTATATTATTAGACATGTAGGTGAAAAGTTTGAAGGATTTTTGTTAAGTAGAATGAACTTGTGTGATAACAGAGAGCTTGTTCTCCTTCATTTTTAAGAAAAGGGGCAGGGGGAAAGGTAGGATCCCAGATGTATTAAGCATAAAATAACAAAATCAAATAGCCACTGAATTGTTCTGATATAGCTTCAACAATACCACATGATCATGATCCATTTCATTCATGTCCTGGTCTATGCCTTACATCTCCTCTCTTCTCTCTCTTTCATGGACATATTTTCAATGTCTCTTTGAAACAACTTCATTAATTGAGTAGTTTACCTTGCTCTTGTACAGACTCTTGGGAGGGAAGTTGGCTTATGCTTAAAGTACTACTTGAAAGGAGCAGCATCCTCAAACTAGCTGTTCACTTCTAAATATTTTTCATGTGCACATGTTACTGTTTTTCTAGTTCTATGATATATTTTAATAATTTAAATTACTATCATATTATAAATAAGCAAACAAAAATGTGTTTTTACTTGGAAGAATTATTTCAAATAACATAAGAAGCATCTGTCACAGGATTCGTGTTTAAGTCATTCTCAAATGGTGTTATTGCCATAAAATTGTTAGTCATTCAAAGTGGTAGAAACTTTATTTTTGGTCAACCTTAAATAGTATTATCTGGGCCTTTTTGGTTTGTCCTTTCCTAGGCAGCAAACAATAATAACGCTTCAGATGTGTTCAACTGAGAAAGATTAATAGAAATCAAAGTTACCACATAACTTCCATTATGTGTGAAGGATTTGATATACAGGAAATTTACCAGTATCTTAATAGATCTAGGATAAAAATAGAAATTAACATGGTTATTCTGTGTCCCTACCCAAATATCATCTTGAATTGTAGTTTCCATAATCCCCATGTGTTATAGGAGGGACCCAGTAGGAGGCAATTGAATCATGGAGGTGGTTACCCCCATGTTGCTGTTCTTGTGATAGTGAGTGAGTTCTCACAAGATCTGATGGTTTTTTTAAGGGTTTTTTTTTCCCTTTTGCTCAACACTTCTCCTTCCTGCTGCCATGTGAAAAAGGACGTATCTGCTTCCCCTTTTGCCATGACTGTAAGTTTCCTGAGGCTTTCCTACCCATGCTGAACTGTGAGGTAATTAAACCTCTATCCTTTACAAATTACCCAGTCTCAGGTATGTTTTTATTAGCAGCATGAGAATGGACTAGTACAGAAATGCTCAGGAATCAGTGCTATGCCAAAGTTACCTCTACATACATGATATGTAAATTAACAGATTTCCAATGAGAAGTACTTTAATAATTTCACAAGTTTTCTGTTGATTGGCTACAATGATTGATATTGGCTATAGAGTAGGAAATATTTAAAGGAGACCTCTAATAATGAATTCATAAATTCTTCTCTCACACTTTTAAACTTGATTTTTATGCTAGTATCCACTTACAAGAGTAAGCAGCAAAGGAGTTGCAAGTTTATCTTTTATCTTGCTTGTTTTCAGCAGAACTTTTGTAGGTGATAAAGTAAATTAAAATAGCTAAAATATAAGAAGTGACAGATCGAGATTGATTCATTCAAATTAGTGCAATGCTTGTGAATAGTTAAAACATTCATATTTAAAGGGAGCATATAAACATTTTAAATGTCTTAAAGAAATTGAGGATGTCACTATGTCTTTACCAGTGCTGGAACAGGAAAAATAATTGGAAAAAAAACTTTTTAAACAAGTTGTATTATTTAAAAATTTGCCTGTTATGGTTAAGAATAAATCATTTGTGAAAGAAAAACAAAATAAGATAGGGTTATTTATGTGAACCTATTTCATATTTTGTTTTGGATCCTTATGAAGCAGCTATTCTACCAATATGTTTATTAACAGGATTTAGAGCCATACTATCTGTACATCTGCTAAGATTCAGTACTTTAGACGGAGTTTCACAACTATTTGGGAAAGAAACCAGAACATAAACTTTCTTCAACAGTTTCTGGGCATCCAGAGTATGCTGGGCTGAATAATGGTGCCCAGATTTTCCTCTTTGTCCTAATTCCCATAACCTATGGACGTTATCTGACACGCAAAAGGGACTTTGCAGATACGTTGAAGATAAGTATCTTGAGATGAAGAGATTATCCTGATTATCAGATGGGGCCTGATATAATCACAAAGGTCCATATTAAAAAGTTGCATACAGAATCAGAGACAGAGAACTTGATATGATAGCAAAGCAGAGATTTGGAGTGTTATCTTTTAAAGTTGAAGGAAGGAAGGAAGGTGCAAGCCAAATAAGATAGGCTACCAATAGAAGCTGAAAAAAACATAAAGAAACAGATTTTCTACTTAGAACCTGCAGAAGAAGCCAGTTTGCTGACATCCTGACTTTACATAAGTAAGACTGATTCCAGATTTCTGACCTCCAGAAATGTTAGAGAATAAATGTTGTTTTATGCCACTACATTTGCAGTGTTTCATTACAGTAGCAATAGAAAGCAAATTCACAAATGCTTCAAGAAAATTTATTTGTAACACCAAAGTAAACTTGTTAGCTGAAAATCATTAAAGAAGGTCTCTAACTGAACACATAATTTTGAATCTAAATATGGTGATAGGTCCTCTCTAAAAAACGTATATAAAATACACAAAATAAGTCAATCTAGATTTATTCTTAGCAGTCATTTTTAGTCTTAGCTGAGTTTTAGATCCAACAGAAATAACTGATACAAGTGGATTGGGTGTCGATCGGGAAAAACCAAAAGCAGCAAGATGATTGGTTAGTTGAGTATCTCAGAACAAATGGATTTAACTTTCATTAGTTAAAATTCTGCATTTACCTTGACATGGTTGGCACATTTAGAAGATCCATTTGTCAACTGCTTATGGAAACAGCAGACTTTCACAAATGAGATATTGGCTTGTAACATTTTGCTGTCCCATTTCTAACTCAGGAATAGCCCGTGCTAATGGCATATCCTGTATGTGTACATACTTCACTAATTTATTGTCCTCATTAAGACACATTTGAGAATGAAAAAGGATCCTAACAGTTGTTTGGTTGGAGTAACAGGCATTAAACTAGGTTTGGTTTACACAAAAGGCACTAACTGGTGTTCTTCCCAATATGAACATCTAATGTTTAGAAATTGGTGTCTACATGATTCTTATGTTATCTTTAACAATTGCAAAGTCATGTTTTCACCTTGTACTCAAAAGTCAACAGAAACACTGATTTAAAAAATAAGGCAATCCATGTTACAAAGTGAGAATCATACATAATTTACTAGACAGCCAACATTCTGATTGCAGATGTAATCACAGGTATTACAAGAGGCCCATGGACTAAGTAATTTTATTTAGCCTCAGTAAGTTTTGGCAAAATCTTTAGTCACTTGTCTTTAGGGAAAACATCTCTCTAATTCTTTTATAATCTCTTAGTGCTATGTAACTAGTACATTTCATTGAAAGAATATTGAAAATATTACATTATGGAACCTCTCAACTCCAGGCACACAATGTTGAACAAGACAGACCATGATCTTACCTTATGCTTTGTAATAGTCACTCACTGAGATATATATATATATATATATCTTAACTTTAATTGCAAACAAAATAAAAGATAAAAGAGAAACCTAACATCAATTGCTGAAAGTTTAGATTTGAAAATAGTGTCCACCTATTACTGAGGAGGGACTGACCACATATACACACTCCCACAGGGGAAGATATAGGACACAGAGACAGAGATCCACAGGTTAATATTGTCTATCTTTTGCTCAGTTCTTCATAATCATTTCCTGTCTAAATCTGGGATCAGGCGGAAAATTATTTCAGGCGTAAGAAGTGCAGGCAGATGGAGGGCCAAAACAGGAATCTTCCCAGATCCTGGAAAAAATATGAGTGAGATTTTTGTTGGTTGTTGCTATTGTATATACTTTGGATAAGCTTACTATTAGCAAATATAGGTCAGTCCTTGAGTATTCTTACTTCTGTCATGAGAACAGAGGAAGGAATTTATTCATTCTTTGTTGGCTACCAAGTTTCCCTAGGTTGATAGTTGCCTGAAGTCCTGACTGTTTATTTTTCCAGCCGCTCTTCAGCGTTAGGAAGACTTTTTTAAGCAATGTATCTCAACTCACAAAAAATCCTTTGACAGTATGCAGATGACCAGAACTCCTTAAAATGAGGTGGAGAGTTTAATTATGCAATTGTACCAAAAATGCTTGATACACACTATCACTCAGATTTTCATCAAAAGAAAAAGTTACTTTTCGCATTTGAATAGTGAATATAGAAATCAGAAGAAACATATTTCATTTTTTTAAAAAATTTAGCCACCTCTCCTCTAACTCCATAATGTTCTAATTGGCCAAGTACTTGTTTTAATACATGTATCCTATCTCTTTAAGTAAAGATGTTGAGAGCTCCATGGTGTCATCCTGGGTGAAGGAGCTGAACTTTAAAAGTACCCAAATTAACCCAGAAGAGAACATTGTCTGTGAACTATCTTGTTAAAATGCCTGATACAAAACGTAGATGTAAGAAATATCTGAAATAATTGTAAAATTACCTAGAATCAAACCCAAAGAGAAGCATATCATAATAAGTCTTAATATTTTTAGTATAGTCCAACTTGATCTCTTTTATGAGGGCCATGGGTTAAAATATATCTGAAGCACATATCTGTAATGAGTGGATTATCTGAAAAAAAATTTTTCAACTCATGCAAGATTATCATATTTCGAAGTTTTATTCATTTTGTATTTCTGTATTGTTACTCTAGTATATCTGTAAATGTTTCCTATGTAATGACTAATATCATTCTGAGGTTGATTGTTTACTACTCCTTATGGAAGGAAATGTTCTAATCAATGTTCTACCATGAATTGAAAAAAAAAAGACATTTAGTTGATTATATTTTTAGTCAAAGCCTGAGAAAAATCATATTACCCTACAGTTTCAAAAATTTGCACAGACAAAATCAAACGATGTAATGTATCAGACATTATTTAATAATTTACGTATGAGAGATACTTAAGAAAAAATATCCAAGAGTTTATTTGGAAAAACAAATTTAAAAATATATAAGGAAACTTTGAAAAACTACCAAAGAAGTACTTGGAATACCAGGTGAAAAAATTAATTATAAAGCCCCAATAATTAAGATATTATGGTAGCACAATAAAAAAGAGAATTACATTAAAATAGAGAAAATCAATGCAAGAATATATTTAAAGTCATTTTCTGAATTTATAAACTGAAATCAGTGGAGTAAAGTTCGATTATACAAAAATGATATTGAAAAAGTTATAATAAAGTATTTTGAGGGAAAATTTAGTTCACATACACATCTACAATTGGAAAAAAATATGTGACACATATATTTAACTGAAGTTTTTAGTTAAATAACAAAATGCAAAATACTGATAGATTGAAGTAATCTAAATAAATGCTACTAAATAAACTTGACTTGTATTACAAGAATTAAATAGTCAATTATCAATCTAATTTTTAACTAATTATGAAAATTAAAAAGAACATTAAAGTCATTTTTAGTCTGTTAAAGATATACTCTTCCTGAGATGGCAACGTTATCAAATATATCTGTCTATGCCATGAAAAACAACATCAATCAGAACATTTACAATATTGTGGAAACAAAACGACGTACATTTAAAGGAGTTGAGATGTTTTTCTATCTTCTGAAATGATTAAATATAACTATAACAAAAAATGGGTAGAGTCAATGTAGGTTATCTTGAACCTAAACTTTAATTGCTTAATTAATTGTTTATTTAATATTATGCCACTTTTATAAGAAGTTTGCATTAGCAATTAGCTGGGAAGGGAAAATAGGGATTTTGGTTTTCTACAGTCATTTGTTTGATAGAAGAATGAAACAAATAGATGTTATGTAGCCTATAAGAACAAAAGGAAGATGTAACTGCAAAAAAGAAAAAAAAAAAGAGTTTTAATATTATTTTAAATCATTAAGGTAATTATTTATCTTCTTTTGCAGCCCATGTTGATCACATTAATTCCTGAAGTTGAATGACATTTGGCATGCAAGTCTATGTAATATGTGAGAGACAACTACAAAGGTTTAATGTCATGGCAAAGACATTTTTAGCCCAGCAGCTAAAAGTTGATTTAGGACTAAACACAATCAGATCATTTTCATGGTTCTTTGAGACTGCTTGCTTTCCTGTTGAAAAGGGTGACTTCACTCTAAAGATTTCCCATAGCTTTTCT
Source organism: Theropithecus gelada (assembly GCF_003255815.1). Classification (NCBI taxonomy): domain Eukaryota; kingdom Metazoa; phylum Chordata; class Mammalia; order Primates; family Cercopithecidae; genus Theropithecus; species Theropithecus gelada. The sequence continues at coordinate 64,441,562 of NC_037671.1, read as the reverse complement.
TTTTTTGAATTTAAAGTAATGATAAGAGTTTAATAAGAGACACTGTATTTATAAAGTTTAAAAATGAAAGCCCTTGAGAAAAAATAAATACATCAGAACCAGAGAACAATATAACACTGGAGAATATTACACTTTGTCTACAGTGATATAAAATACCAATACAGAAAATTTTTAATAAAATTTATATATTTAGGAAGGGGAAGAAACTGTCTCCTAAGAAGAAAATACTTTAAGCACCTGTAGAAAAAACATTACATATAAACACATGCACATACATTACATATATAGGCATACATATAAGTGTATACATACATATATGTGTATATATGATAATGTATCATGTGTATACATACATATACGTATATATGTAATGTATATGCCTGTGTATATACATTTATACAAACACACATACACATATATACACATGCACATAAATACATATATGTCAATTTTACTTTACTCCCAAATAGTAAAATATATCTAGGTGTGTTTAAATGACACACTCAACTTTCAGCATCTTGGATTAATGATGTCCTAGAATGTATTGCCTTTAGGAATTGTGAGATTTTCATTGTTTGTTTGTGTTCATTTTAAAGTTATATCTAAGATAACTGGGACAATTTTGTTCTTTTGCTTTCTTTGTGCCAACTCCCCAGAGCATACTCACAATAAATACATTTTGAATAAAGAAGTGATCTTGAATAATAGTGATTATCATGTCTTAAAACAAGAAAATTAAATACTTGGTGATGAATTAGCCACATTTTTGTTCTTGTAGTAATACTTTTGAAAATCAAAGAAATCTTTAAAAGGAAATACATGAAAATAGGGGAAGAGCAGGTTCTCTGGCCATTAGCTGTTGTGCACTTTGATGGGATACTACAGATTGTGAATAATAGTTACTCATATATGTTTTAGAATAGTGTACATTTCTTCACAGTCATGAAACATTCCAATATTTGCTCAATTTCTTGAGTCATTTTCTCATAATTAGAAAATAAGAGGCTTGAGCCCAGGAGACAGAGATTGTTGCAGTGGGCAGATATAGCACTACTGCATTCCAGCCTGGGCGATGGAAAGAGAGACAGACCCTGTCTTAAAAAAAAAAAAAAATAGAATGAACGAACAAAGGAAGGAACAAAGGAAAGAAAAAAGAAAGAAATTCCTGTCAGTCACCTCACAAGTCATTAAATTACATCGATCACTCACGTATCCATATATTAATATTTCTAAAGGAAATTTAGAAATTAGTTAATTATAGTGTCTTTGGTAAAAGGACACATATTCAATAATTTATGGTCACCTACCATTCCTTGAACTCCAGTCACAATTCTATATGTAGAAATATAGATGGAAATATGGAAAAGAATGCCTTTCCTATTTCATGTATAGCCCAATACATGCCTTCATCCAGAATGAAACTACCTCAGAACATTTGTGATTATGTCGACTGCTTCTTCCTTTCTATTCCCATTGTTTGCAGTACTGTCTTCTACACAGCACTGACTACACTAAATGGGATTTCTTGGAATGACTGGAAACACACATTAGACTGTGAGCTCAGTGAGATCAAGGATGCTGTCATTAAATTTTGTGTTTCTTTTTAGCATAACAGCTGGAGAAGAGTTGTATTTCAGAAAATATTTGTTGGATTTTCACATTTCTCTAGAATATGATATGGTCATGGAATTGTCAGCAACTACTGTGATTTATGGAAAAATGTTAAAATAATAACAGACCAGAAAATGATCTCATATAATTTCCCAAACTGCTTGAGAATTATCTGTTAAAATCAGATTTCCCTTGATCCCCAGAGAGCCAAAATAGGCCAGCTTTGTTCTTTATTTTGTATTATTTTACATTTTTTTGGTACAGTTCCTAAATTTAGGTGCTACCCAGAAGAACTAGAGAAAAAATAATGCTATTTTTAGCATAATTTTTATTAATATATAGTTATATTAATAGAACCTTATAGTTATTAATTTAAATAATATATTTGCTATTGATTTTACTTTATTAATTTTCCATAGAAGTGTTTGACTATGAGTGGAAATTGAACATTAATTTATGTAAATTTATCATTGCTTTTTAAAAGATCATTACATTTCTTTCAACTGGGTAGAATACAATATTTTAGAAATAAGCTGTTAATAATGTATTAGTACTTCAGAAGGATAAATGAATAAGTGATGTCAAAGCAAGAAGGTTGTGTCATTAAAACAATAAAACCTCAGAATTATAAGGTTATATGCTTCAAATTTTTAATGATAATAGTTTCTGTGTGTCAATTAAAACTTCCATTGAAAATATTTTTATTGGGGAATAGGGAATAAATTTAAAAATAAAGTAATAATTGATGAGATTTGAAACCTGAGTATAAAGGTTTTATGTCTTAGACTTGTGAGAATTGAGGTGTGTGAGCTGAAAAGAAATCTATACTTTTTATTTCCTTATCTGAAGTATAGAAATGAATATACAAGTATTCTTTCCAGGCTATTAAAAAAAAGATGAAATGAATACATTGAGATAATGCTTTTGAACCCATTTGAACAACAGTGAATTCACATACATGGTAAAATGGCCACACATACAAATACTAAGAAAAAAAAGAAAAAGAGAGAGGTGAGGTTTTCCCACTACTAATATCTATCTGAGTATATATAGGAATTTATTTTCATTTTTCTGTATAGTTTCCAAAAACTAACAAATGCTTTAAATAAATATAAATAGAATCACCAGGGAATCTAGATGCTGTAATAATAGGTATATGCCATAATTTCATGATACAGTTTCTTTAAGAAAGAGAAGTTTACAATGCTTAATACATAATGAAAAGTAGGATTTCTAATGGAAATCATTATCTTTCCTAAGAAAGGTTGCTGCTGAAATAAGAAATCAGCATCTAGAGTTGTTTTAAAATCCTCTTCATACTAGCAATCAAAATCAGTTTTTCTTTATAAAATGGAAAAGCCTTAAGGAAAGCAACATTGAATATATTTGGCATATAAAATGATAAATCAGTTGGTTAAGGTTATAAAATTGTTCTGAATATGTATTTTGTGTCAATCAAATAAAAAGCACAAAACTTTGATACTGCAAAATTTGCTTATTTCTGATGTGACATGAGATATAAGAAATAGATTACTTTTTATAGACAATTTTCTTGATTCTCTTGTTTCTTTTTACTGTCATTGTGAAACTATTTTATCTTTGTCTTAATTTCACTGTTTGCTTACCAAAATTACTCCTCTCACAAGCTTATTGAGGTTCAAAGTCAGTTCAAGTTTAGTTGTCTAATATGTACCAGTTAATTAACAGTAAGATAGATGTTTGCTTCCAAAGGCATGTTTGTGTATTCCCAATGCTTGTCACCCTACTCAGTAGCAGAAGAAATAGAGGAAATGCTGAATTGATTCGTCTTTTCAGTTTTATACATCAAGTACAGGATAGATTAACACATTGCTATTTTTCATGTAATTTTTATTAGCAACTTATAAACACCTATTGTTTACTGCAATTAATGTAATTTTTATTTTCTTATAGAAATAAATATATTTCTTATAAAAATATTTTCTTATAGAAATAAATGCACTACATTTTGCAGTATAAGCTCTAATTTAATACATTTGATAATGAGTTTAGTCTCACCTATAGGTGGAGGAAACTTCTGATAAGCGTGTTAGGTTGAGTTATGCTATGGTAACTAGATTCCCCCTCACCCAACACACACACACACACACACACACACACACACACAGTTTAGAAACCTACAGCAACAGAGGATCATTTCTGTCTCTCATGGCATGTCAAATACAGCTCTGCTCCTCATCCTCCTTAATTTCAGAAATAAAGCTTTGAGTGTATAATCTACACTTAGGAAATGTAACCATCCCAATTTCCCTAGGACTGAGTAATGTAGTAGACACAAGACTTTTAGCTTTTAAAAAAGGAAAGTCCCTGGAAAACAGTTAAGTTGATCACCTTAAATTCAGCATACCATAATAAGTGAAATTATTTAAATGAAGATAATCCTACTTCTATTTTAGAGGTAAAGTTTGAAATGAATAAATTTCGCGATATATTCCCAGACTACAGAAAATTTTCTGTTAAATATTTTTCACCTAATCCACGAATTAAACTGAAGATAGTATTTAAAATAAGGATTATTTTAAAGTATCAATTTCAAATGTTAATTGAAATAAATTAAAAAATCAAACTAAGTGAACACTTCCATGTAAACTAACTTCTTTTTAATCTCTTTGGTTCTAAATAAGATTGGTGAGAAAAGTTAATATTACCATATTACCTGAGGTCACTGTGAAACTTAAGATATCTTAACAACAGAGAAGGCCATCATTCTACGGAAAATTAACTTCATTCTGAAAGAGAGGTCACATTAAAATAACTGAATTCCACAAAGACTCCTATCTGGTCACACAAATAACGTTTGCCTCACATAATTGTCTTTTTATTTAAGTTTACAAAAACTAAAAAAAAAAAAAATAGTGTTTTAGCAGGCAATGAGCATTTCACTGTGGATTTGAAATAATTTATTTTATTAGCAGCATTTTTGAAATTCATAATCAGAAAAAGGAAGTTGATTTACTTAAAAATCATCTTACTTGTATAACATAGAACTTAAGAAAATACTTTGTAGACCCCTGGTCAATATAATAAATATTTTTTCATAACAATATTACCAAAGTATTGTCATTTGTTTAATATTCTCCACCATTCAACAGTTGTCCCTTAGGAATATCAACTGGAAATCTGGTTCATCCAGTAAACCAAAATGGATCTACCAGTATAAAATTAATCAATAAAAACAGCTGGGGTATATTTTAATGTTTCCCCTTTTCCTTTGGCTTCTAGAAAGGTCAGAGCAGTTTAAAGACAAACATTTAGTTTATTCACTCAATAGATGGCATCACTTGAAGCTTAAGAAACTGCACATGCGTATTATAGACAATGGACAAGAACAAATTAAGAGGGCAAAGGCCAGGAATGTATTTCACATAGCAAGCCAAAAAACACTTGAAGACTAAAAACAAAGCAACACTAGTTACCACTAACCTTAAGAAGATAAATATTATTCATGATTTAGAAGTTAAGAAAGTGAATAAAGCTTTTGTAAATATACAAAAAGAACTTGTACACTGCTCAAAAGGCCTTTCTCTCGAACCTCTGCAGAAATGATGAGCGTCTCAGCAACATGATGAAAGTGAACAAAGTTAATACTGATGAAGCTTCAAGATTAACGGCTCAGTTGTAATACAGCAGTGATGCATCTAATTCCTCCAAAAGACTGTTAAGTTAAATGTTTTACACAAAAAGTGCCTCCAGTCTTCCTTCTCACCATCATACTTTACTTATATTAACTTGCTTTAAAAGTTATATTCTATATCTATTTTCATGTTGGTGCTGTGAAATGTGTGTGTGTGTGTATGTGTGTGTATCTGCATCCTCACATGAACACACAAGGTATAAATGAGAGGTTGGAATCAGAGATAGACCTATATGACAATATTCCTCACCTCTACATATGGTTTAAATAAATTGCTCTTTTAAATTAACTGCTCTTAACATTAAGGTTGTTATGTTAGAGGATAATGTCCTGGTGTTGCAATAATTTTTAAAAGGTATTAAGAGCTGCAATCACAAATAACTCCCTCTAAATCCAAACTTTATCTAAAGTTATAATATCTTCATAGTGTCCTTATTCAGTATAGAAGGATATAAGGACAAATACGTTGTTCAGACACGCCTTGAAATATATCCTCGGTGACTTTGTTTTTTCATTAAGCAAAGTCAGAAGTCAAATGTGGTCTTCAGGTTAAAGTAGTAGGAAGAATACCACAGCACCCCTGTGAGCAGGGATTCATATTATTTTTGTCGTTTTTCCTGGCATCTGTCATTGCTCCTTAACGGCCCTTCTCTCTCAAGGTTATTACAGAATATTTAATGTCTCATTTTTTTAATGATTCCTAACTCCTGAGTGGCAGAAACAGGGATTCATATCTTTGATCCTGCTTCTTCTGGTATTCTTAGTTTAAAAAACAAACAAACAAGAACAAAAGCAATTTCAGACAAAACATAACAACTTAGACAGGGCTTAATTCAAATTTAGTTTTTGTTGTTGCTGTTTGTTAATTTTTTTGCCATAGAAGACATGATTTTATTCCTTGTTATTTCTAAATAGTATTCCATTGTGTGTATGTATATGTATGTGTATGTGTGTATAAATAATTTTCTTTATCCAGTCATCAGTTGGCGGACACTTAGGTTGATTCCACATTTTTGTTATCATGAATAATGAATCAATAAACATACTTGTGCTGGTATCCTTTTTATATAATGATTTCTTTTCCTTTGGGTAGATATCCAGCAGTGCGATTGCTGGTTCAAATCACAGTTCTGTTTTTAGTTCTCTGAAAAATTTCCATACTATTTTCCATAGCGGTTGTACTAATTTACATTCCCATCAACAGTGCATCAGCATTCCATTTCTCTGCATCTTCACCAACATCTATTTTTTTTTTTTTTTACTTTTTAATAATGACCATTCTGATTGGTATAAGATGATGCCCAGTGGTGGTTTTAATTTGCATGTTTCTGATGATTGGTGATGTTGAGCATTTTTTCATACGTCGGCTGGCTATTTGTATGTCTTTTTTGAAAAATGCCTATTCATGTTGTTTGTCCACTTTTTAATTGGGTTATTTGGTTGTATTTTGAAGTTGTTGAGTTGCTTGAATTCCTTGTAAATTCTGGATTTTAGTCTGCTGTTGGATGCATAATTTGCAAATATTTTCTCCCAATCTGAAGGTTGTCTGTTCACTTTATTGATTATTTATTTTGCTGTGCAGAAGCATTTTAGGTTAATCAAGTCCTATTTGTTTATTTTTGTTTTAGTTTCTTGTACTCTGAGATCTCAATCATGAGTTGTCTTCCTGGGCCAATGTCCAGAAGAGGATATTCTTAAATTATTTCTTAATTTTTATTTCAATACTCTTTGGGGTACAGGTGGCTTTTAGTTACATTAATACATTCTTTAGTGGTGATTTCTTAGTTTTGGTAGACCAGTCACCCAAGCAGTGTACACTGTACTCAATATGCAGGGGACTCAGAGGGAAGGGTGAGAGGGGGATGAGAGATAAAACTGTCTACTGTTTTGTTAAGTTTTAAGTGAAGAAATGACTCTATAGGATCCTATCAATATGAATAATGTACTATTCTGCTAAGTTTATTTTGTACAGTCATATACTCAGAATTCATTAGGCCTTCATGTTTTCTATCACAATGAGGACCCAAATCCAATAAAGGCAATCTCCACTGACAGTGAAGATTGGTTAATGCCATTTGTAGAGTTCAACATTTGATGTCTCAGTATAAAAGTCATGGGTTAAAGCTTTTGATCATCTCACAACTTGGAAATATATCATACAATTGTATTATTTTGGCAGTCATTTAATATTACTAAATGATAATTATTTTTTTAAATTATTACTTTTTTTTTTTTTTTTTGAGACAAAGTCTTATTCTGTAGCCCAGGCTGGAGTGAAGTGGTGTGATCTCAGCTCAATGCAATGTCTGCCTCCCAGGTTCAAGCGATTATCCTGCCTCAGACTTCAGAGCAGGTGGGATTACAGGCACGTGCCACTGCACCTGGCTAATTTTTTTGTATTTTTAGTAGAGACAGGGTTTCAGCATGTTGACCAGGCTGGTCTTGAACTCCTGACCTCAGGCAATCCACCTGCCTCAGCCTCCCAAAGTGTGCTAGGATTACAGGCATGAGGCACCACGCCTGGCTTTTTTTTTTTTTTTTTTTTAACCTCACCTTTAGTGTTGACTCATACTTTAGGGTTGTTGTGCAACTAGGAAATTGTGATTGCAAATCCAGGTAGACCACCATGACTTGAAACAGAACAATGCTTACTTAGTGTAGTAATTTCATTAATGGAACTGTTAGATTCCTTGTACTGCATGTCTCAGCTGTGCTTTTCTCTGCCTAATTCAAGGGAGATTTGTTAATCAAAAACGTGGAGAAGTAGAAATAATTGAGGGTTATGCTCTAAAGAGAATGCATAGCCCTAGTTTGTCTCTAGGGCTTAGATTTCATGCTTGTTGATGTCTTCCTAATACCTAAGTAGTGTAACATGTACTAAAACTTAGTGATGACCTCAATGTGACCTAAAATGGTTTACATTTAGTTAGTTCAGTTGTGGATATAACTATATATGATTTTTGTATTTGAAGATGCTGGAGATTACATAAACAAATCATATTATTATCTTAAACTATTTTCAAATGATAGCAAAAGTCTAATTTGAACACTACCGTGACATTTTATTGTGCTAATTCTACTGTTATAAGTGTTTTAAATGGTGTATCTCTTAATTTATATCATAGGTATTTTTAATTTGTGAGGGGAAAGATATATTATAGCCCATCAAACAGAAGATTAGGGACTGTTGTATATTGAGAGTGAGTCAGAGCTAAAAGATTATCATATAGGCTTTTGAACATGAATGACAAAAGATGGTACAGAAAGAAAAGCTAAAGAAATAGAATAAATAAAGAGACGTATAAAAAGTGTTTCCCATAAAGCTTTCTATAATCAATGGTTTTGAAAATTAGCTGTTTATGTTATATATTATATAGAGAAAAATATTTCAAAAAGGTATTTACCATTTTTCCTTGTTTCCTTTTTGTAGTATATATGCATTCCAGGGTGCACAAAAAATCCATTTTGGTTTTTGAAGAATGTTCACCTGATTCATCTACACCCCTGCTACTATGGAATCACCTTCCATGGTATTTGCCAGGATAAAGGTCCTGTTCATTTTGAATATGTGTGGCAATTGGGATTTACAGGTAACAAATTTATGTAATTTTTTAAAAATCTGCTTGAATTATTTCAAAATTTACTAGTCAAGTATTCACTTTCTAAACTCACAAGGTATTTTATATCTCAAAACACAATATAAAGTAAAAATAAAATAAATACTCTTATTTTCCGATGTATTCCTTTAACTGACGTGTTTAACACCAGCTACATCCTAGGAAATCTACTTGGTGCAAGATCCATAATAGTGAAGTAAACTACAGCTATTTCCTACTTTCATAAATCCATTTGTTGGAAGGGAGTGGTTAGTGGACAAATACAGTGATAACTATGTAATTTTATTTAAAATCAAAATGCTCTTATGAAAACAAGTAGCATTCCATGAATGCTTATAAGCAATAAGCCTGTTTAGGAAAAAAACAAAAAAACAAAAAAACTGGGCAATTGAGAGATTGAGTTGCGTTGTCAGAAAATGTTTCCCTAAGAAAATGACCCCTGAAGAGAGATATAGAGAATAATGTCATGGCAGAGAAGCTGGAAAAGAGAGGATTCTAGGTTGAGGGAATTGTATTTGTAAAGACATTATATTAGAAGAAGTGGCGTCTTTGAAGCCCTGTCTGGGGCTGTGAGAAAAGACTAATAACAATTCCATGGAGGGGATAAAGCCAGAACTAAAATGCTGGGTTAAATATTTTGATTTCTATTCTAAAAGGAATAGAAAATTACTATAGCTTTTGACACATTCGATAATTTTATAGCAAGTAGAGAAATACATGGAAGAGAAGAAAAAAAGCTAGGGAGTTGGTTGGAGTAATAATGTGAGTCATAATGCTAGAAGCTTGAAATAAATGGAAGATCTTGTTTATGAATTGGAAATAGCAAGTGTGAAGGTGTCAATAGGATGCCTAGTTTTCTGTCTTACATACTTGAAATGAAATCATTTCAATACTTATATTCACATGTATGTTTTTGTTTTATAGAATTTCAATTTCTATCTCAATTTTTTTGATGAACATAATTTTCATTCTTTGATTACATGTTTAGTAGTATTTAACTTAGGTGATGCAAATTAGATTTACATTCTTAAGACTATATGATATTTTCATTCTTTTAAAGAATATTTCCTCTGACAATGATATTTTGGCACTTCAATTTACAAACAACCAGCAAATTAATAGTTTGATGTTTCGAGTAACAGCTGACCGACAGCAGCTGAATTTCTAACATTGCATTACATCACAACAGTGTTGAAGTAAACTAACAATTAGCCTTTTAAACAGAAAACACGATTATTTGTTTCACCATGCTCATAAAATAGTGCATTGTAGCGTTAACAACCTTTAGTGACAGAAATAGTTATCAGTTCATTAATCAGATCACACTGAAGACCAAAAGTGGTAGAAGAGAGCAAAGCATTGTTGATAATACTATGTTGATGGTAAAAGGAACTTTCAGAGACTCTGTTATGAATACTTACTATTTTATAAATGACACAATCAAACAAAACAAAGAAATAAGAATAGTTGAGGTTAGAGGAATTAACTTCAGGACTATTTAGGGATTGTGTCAGTTCAGTTGTTTTTAAACCCTGACCACATATTCGAATCATCTGAGGAGCTTTTGAAACATACTAATGGTGAACTCCCACTACAGAACAATCAAACTGGAATTGTAGTGAGATGGACACAGAGTATTTTTTGAGGATCCCTAAATGCTTTTCATGTGCACATTGAGAAATGCTATCTACTGTTACAACCAAATTTGTTCACATACTTCAGTGCCTGCACCATTTTTGAGCTTGATTTTCCTTTGTCTCATAGTAGGAATAATGCTTTCATCTGTTTGGTTATTTTTAAATATTAAACTTCGTTTGAGAACAAAAAATTGTGACAGAGAACATATTCACAATGATGAAATAGCAAAAGTATTTTTGAGGGAAAGTGGAATGAATAATAGCAAGTCAAATTGCTCATGGATAAATCAGCTTTGAGCAAATATAGTCAACTTTATTAATGGCAGTACAAAACAAATGTATGTTTTAGAAAATGGGTGGTGTAATACAAAGTTAAAATTACTCATGGATAACTTAGCAAAAAGCAATTATCTTCAAAACAATGTATGCATATTTCATCATTATTTCTTCCTGAATTACGGGACAGAACTTACTGAATATAGCTAATCATAACAAAAATAAAAATTTTGCGACCCCTACATGTGAGAATCTAAATGAGTTGGGCTGTCCAATGGAAAAGAAGCAGTGTGATAATGCACAGGCTGAATGAATGTTTAAGTAAAACACTTAAACTTATTTTGAATTTCAATATGAAGATTCAGCAGTGAAACTTCTCAAGTTTTCAAAACAAAATAGAAGTTAAAATAAATGAAAATAAATATGTAAATAGAATTATACATTTTATGTATTGCAAAATTCCATCTTGTTTATTTTGGTAATTGCCATTAAGATCTTTTTTTACTTTTTTCCTCATAAAATATAAAATGTAATTGAAGAGGAACTTTAAAATTATGCTGGTGAGTTTGCATGGGGTGCATTAATTTTACCAGCAGGAAAATTATTTTAATTAAGGGATTTCTCTAACAACTAAACGAAGTGTCTTACATGCCCAATCAATTCTTGCCAATATGATTGCTCTACAGAGAAGGGATGGTAATTAATTAGAAGAAGACCCTTCAAGGACAATTGGTCGACAGTGCACATCTTGAGAAAGAGCTGACATGCACTGTTTCTTTTCGAAATCATCATCTATGTTCATTATGTGTATTATTAGATTTGAGGAAAGGAGCTACTGACAGAGTGGATAAAGAGTTGTGAAGTGAAGTAAGACAATATGAATAATGCTTAAGAAAAGATACAATTCTAGCTAAAAAAAAGAAAATAAGACAGAAATTCTTTTAAATCTGTTTCTTCTTGAAGCATGTCATTATTTCAGTGTGCTTATCTAAGATAAACATACAGAATTAAAACACTTAACATGTACTAGTAAACTTTTTTCTAGACAAATAGTAATTGTTGCATTTGCAAGTTGATATTGCAAAAAAAATTTACTTTGAAAGTTTTATGTTTCCTTTACAAAATAATGGATCTTCTTGTAGAAGACCTTCCAGTATGTTAATTATAATCTATGCATTATACATTACTTTTTAAATTTTAAGCAGTTTTTGTGAAAATAGGAAGTGCTATACCAACAAAGCAATCCTTATCAAAATCCATTTTTTCTTTGTATATTGTTCTACCTTCAAGTCTTCTTTTGTCAAATGTCTGCTATTTATATATATATTAAGTATTTTAGGGACTTTAGTTTTAATTTTTGGTTTTAATCTTCAATTGAAGATTTTTTAAAAAGCTGAGTATTAAAAAAAGTGGTTTAGTGCTTTTCATTCATATCACTTATAGAAAGTTTTTAAAGCATTTTTACATGCTTTGAAAGAGAATTCTCTTAATTAAATCGTTAATTAGAAATAAGTAACTTTCATAAACAGAACAAAGCTAATTAAATCATAAGGAAGAAAATATTTCTTACAAACAAGAATTAAAATGTTTAAATGCATAGGACTAAAATTAACAAAAACTTGCAACCTCTACATGGAGAAAACTTTTGATATTGCTGTAGTATACGTGCATGCATACATAATCTGAAAGAAAATCCTAAAGATAAATTATGCTGTAGCTACTATTATTCTTAATAGTTTTTTCTTTTAACCTTCATACTAATTATATTAGTAATATACACACTACCATGCAGTATTTGAATATTCTGAATTTTACAATGTGTTTACTTTTGCCAGTGAGTTTTATAATTTCAAAAGTGTTCTTACCACAAACATGATAACTATATGAGGTAATGCATATGTTAATTAGCTAGATTTGGTCATTCTGCAATGTATATATACTTCAAAATATCATGTTGTATATGGTAAATACATACAATTTCATCTGTAAATTTAAAATAATAATAACCTTCCCCCTAAAAAACTTTTATTATACTGGAGATACAACTTTTAAAGATTTCAACTCTTCATATTATGTTATAGGTTTATTGAGATTGTAACAAAAAAATGATGTTATCTTTATTTCCTATGAAATTGACATCTTATTTCTTAATGTTCACGTGGAAATAAAGACGAATAAAGTCAAGTGTACTCTGCAAAAGCACATCGTGTGGATAAGTGGGGTATAGAATGAGCTCTGCCATGTATTAAAGTAGATTACATAGCTTCATTAATGAAAAGCATCGCACCACTGCATTGGTAGTCAAATATGACAAAATACAAAGTCTCAAAATGAATCCAAGACACTAAAAAATATATAACATGTAATAAAACTGCCCCCTCAGATTATTAGAATAAGTAGGCACTATTTAAAATTAACATGGAACAAATGGATAGCCATTTGAAAAAAAAAAAAAATCCACTAGTATATACCTTTAAACATTCTCTGGATTACACTGAAATAGATGAAAGTTTTAATATATAAAACAGAAAGTATAAAAATATTAGAGAATGTTGGAGAAATGCTTTGTAAATCTGGATGGGGGAAGAATGAAACTAAATCCATATCTCCCATGGTACACAAAAAGCAAATCGAAATGGATTAAAGACTTACATCTAAGACCTCAAACTATGAAACTACTAAAAGAAAACATTGGGGAAACTCTCCAGCATATTGGACTAGGCAAAGATTTCTTGAGTAAAACCCCAGAAGCACCAGTAATCAAACCAAAAATAGACAAATGAGCTCACACCAAGTTAAAATGCTTCTGTAGAGGAAAGGAAACAATCAACAAAGACAAAACTCACAGAAAGGGAGATCATATTTGCAGACTATCTATCTGACAAGGGATTAATAATGAGGATACAAAAGGAGCTCAAATAACTTTACAGGAATAAAATAATAATATGAATTTTAGAAATGGGAAAAAGATCTAAATAGATGTTTCTCAAAAGAAGACATGCGAATAACAAACAGGCATATGAAAATGTGCTCAATATTATTGATCATCAGAGAAATGCAAACCAAAACTAAAATGAGATGTCATCTCACCCCAGTGCAAAGGACAGGCAATAAAAAATGCTAGCAAGAATGTATAGAAAAGGGAACCCTTGTACACTGTTGGTGGGAATGTAAATTAGTAAAATCACTGTGGAAAACAGTTTGGAGGTTCCCAAAAATATTAAAAATAGAACTGCTATATGATCCTGCAATCTCACTGCTAGGTATATACTCAAATGAAAGAGGATAAGCATATTAAAGAGATGTCTGCACTCCCATGTTTACTTCAGCACTATTCACAATAGCCAAGATTTTGAAGCAACCTGAGTGTCCATCAACAGATGAATGGGTAAAGGAAATGTGGTATGTTTACCCAATGGAATACTAAATACACACACACACACACACACACACACACATGTATACATACATATATATATATATATATGTATAATGAGATCCTGTTATTTGCAACAACATGGATGGAACCAGAAGTCATTATGTTAAGTGAAAGAAGCCAGGCACAGAAAGATAAATTCACATATTCTCACATATTTGTAAGAGCTTAGAATTTAAAAAAAAATGGAACTCATAGAGATAGAGAGTAGAATGATGGTTACCAGAGGTTTCGAAGGATAGTGAGGTGGATGGAAGTGAGGATAGTTAATGGGTACAAAAATATAATTAGATAGAATTAATAAGACCTAGTATCTGATAGAACCACAGGGTGACCACAGTCAACAATAATTTACCGTACATTTTTAAGTAATTAAAAGAATATAATTGGATTATCTGTAACACAAAGAAAGAATAAATGCTCGAAGTCATGGATATACTATTTTCCCTGAGGTGATTGCTATGCATTGTATGCCTGTAGCAAAATATCCCAGGTAACCCATAAATATATACACCTAATATTTACCCACAAAAATTAAAAGAGAAAAACGAAAAATAAAATGGATGGGGAAGATGTTTATAGCTGATACTAAAAATGTTGATGTCAGAAAGAAAAGACTTGTGAATTTTACTACAAGACAAGTAAAAATATCTGCTTATGAAAGACATAAAAATCGGCCGGGCACGGTGGCTCAAGCCTGTAATCCCAGCACTTTGGGAGGCCGAGACGGGCGGATCACAAGGTCAGGAGATCGAGACCATCCTGGCTAACATGGTGAAACCCCGTCTCTACTAAAAAATACAAAAAATATCAGGAGGCTGAGGCCGGAGAATGGCGTGAACCCGGGAGGCGGAGCTTGCAGTGAGCTGAGATCCGGCCACTGCACTCCAGCCTGGGCTACAGAGCAAGACTCCGTCTCAAAAAAAAAAAAAAAAAAAAAAAAAAA